>NC_133362.1:71653939-71716792 GCF_049309525.1 Garra rufa
ACACATTCATATATTTTACATATTTGATTTGTAAACTATTTGCATATGTATGTGATGATGGCCTAACAACAGGATGCAGAATGAAAGTGTGCTTACTTCCGCGTGAGGATAACCCGAAACTCAGACCGATGACCCAGATCTAGCTGTTGCAGGACTGTCTGACTCCAGGACACATGCGAGGCTCTACACTTGGTACAGATGAGGGTTTCTGTTACCATGCTGTACATTCTGTCGATGTCCAGAACCTGCCTGGCCCTTTTGTGCAGACCACCTCCTGTCAGCTAATGCCGTCCGCAGGCAGGATTGGGACAGAGAATCTTGACCCTCCACAACTTGTACGGCATCCACAGCAGAAGTGCATGACAAAAGAATCTGTCTGGAGCTGGAGCCTGATTGTAGGTAAGTGCTGGCTGTGGTGGGTAATACCAGAGCTGGAGGTCATCACGGAGCTCTGGCTTTCCCCTTGGACCCCATTTTGAAAAGTCTTTTGCCAATCCACTTGTAATCTTCTGGTGGCAAGGTCTCCGACCACAAACGAGGAAGTGGAACTACAGATGGAGCTTGCAATAATGTCCCAGAAGGAACCGTCTGCAAGACGGCTGCCCTATCAGAGCCTGCTCACAAGATGGCCACCACAGCTGAACTTCCAGAGCCAAGTCACACCACAGCTGGCCTCCCAGAATCTCCGCTGGTTCCGCCCGCCATCCCAGAGTCTCCGCTGGTGCCGCCCAGCCTTCCAGAGCCTCCGCTGGTTCCGCCCAGTCCTCCAGAGCCTCCGCTGGTTCCGCCCAGCCTTCCAGAGCCTCCGCTGGTTCCGCCCAGTCCTCCAGAGATTCCGCTGGTTCCGCCCAGCCTTCCAGAGCCTCCGCTGGTTCCGCCCAGCCTTCCAGAGCCTCCGCTGGTTCCGCCCAGCCTTCCAGAGACTCCGCTGGTTCCGCCCAGCCTTCCAGAGACTCCGCTGGTTCCGCCCAGCCTTCCAGAGACTCCGCTGGTTCAGCCCAGCCTTCCAGAGACTCCGCTGGTTCCGCCCAGCCTTCCAGAGACTCCGCTGGTTCCGCCCAGCCTTCCAGAGACTCCGCTGGTTCAGCCCTGCCTTCCAGAGACTCCGCTGGTTCAGCCCAGCCTTCCAGAGCCTCCGCTGGTTCCACCCAGCCTTCCAGAGACTCCGCTGGTTCCATCCAGTCGTCCTGAGATTCCTGTCTGCCCGGTTCTGGTCACGGAGCTCATGCATGGACTGTTCCCACCCACCCTCCCTGCTGCTCCAGTCCCGCCACCTCTGTCTCCTGACAGTCCCTCTGCTCACCCACATCCCACCTTCGGTGCAGAGGACTTGCCGTGGGACTACCAGTCTCCATCGGTGTCCAGACTGAGGGATCCCTCACCATCACCTCCAGTCTCAGAGTCCTGGACTCCACCTCGGCCCTCCGACCCTGCGGCTCCACCCCGGCTCTGTGCTCCCTCGTCTCCGTTGTCGGCCGTCGGCCCACCAGCTCCTCCGGGCTCCATCGTCTCTCCGGCTCCGCCCCGGTCAGTCGTCGCCCCACCTTCGCCTCTGGACTCTACTCCTCCGGCTGCGCCTCGTCACTCCGTCCTGCCGGCTCTGTGGACCTCCTCCCTCCCGTGGGCACAGCCTCGATCCTCTGTCACTCCGGCTCCGCTGCGTACCTCCGGACCTCCATCTCCACCGGGGTCGCCAGAGCCTTGGGTTCCGCCCTTGGCCCTCCGGATCCTCTGTGTCGCCCAGGACCATCGACTCTCCGGTTCCGCCTCGGGCTCCACCGGCTCCACCTCCGTCGGTCGGCCCCATGCAGGAGCCAACCCTTCCTCCGCCATGGCTTCTCCCTCCGTCGGCTCCGCCTCAGTTCGTGGTTCCAGTACCCCTACATGGACCTGGCCCTCCATCCCTCCCCCTGTTCCGCCTCCGCTCCACCACCCTCCAGATTGTATTAGGTGGTTAGAGCGTCTGGAAGCCGCTCCTTGGGGAGGGGCTCTGTCACGTATCTGGTCTATCTCATCATGAACTCTTGCGCACACATTCTGGACTGCAATCCCCATAAGCCACTGCACCAATCACTTGCACACAGCTGCTCCTCGTTTCCCACTTTACTGATTACTGCTCACAGCTGCACCTCATCACACTGACTGCATTTAAGCTTCACACACACACAGCCACTCTGCGAAGTCTTAATGTTCCGTATGGTCTGTATTTCCGAGCGTTTCTTCCCGAGTTTGTTTTCCCTGTGTTTGATTCCTGGACTACTCCCCGTGTTTTGATTCTCGCTGCCAGCCCCGACCTTTCTGCCTGTTTTTGACCACGATTTCTGCTTGCCCCTTTGTGTTTGTTTGTTTGAAATAAATGTTGCAAATGGATCCGAACGTCTCAGTCTGACTCCCTGTGACAGCATCTATATACATAATGAAGGTCATTTGAGGTTGTTCTGGATGAAATTAAATCAGGATATATAGATATATAGGATATATAATTACCTCCCTCTTTTTATTGTATTTAAACATATTTACAAATATAATTTATAGTTTAAAATAAATAATTGTACATATCTACATATTGTAAAAATACTCTATGGCTGCATCAATCATTGTATATAGCTTGAAATATGCTATATGATTGATTGTACTCAAATGAATGTTCACAATAAATAAAAATGAAGTAGAAAAGAAAGAAAATGGCTAATGCCTAATAAAACTGCATAATTTGAGTTTTTCGGAATTAAGTTTGAAGGACAGCATTAATGCCAAACAGAAATCTTTTGTAACATTAAATGTTTTGGTAACACTTTATAATAACTATCCGTTATAACTAGTTAATAGATCATTAATAAACTGTTAGTTAATGAGTTATAAATGACTTGTTAAATAACAGTTAATAGTTTGTTATATATTTATAACTGTGTCTTATAGATAGCCAATAGATAACTTATAAACTGTTAGTTAACAAGTTATAAATGACTTAACTGTTATTTTAATGATTTATAACTATACCTAATAAATTAGTAATAGATCATGAACAAGCTGTTAGTAAATTACTTACTAAAGACTTGTTAAGTATCAGTTAATAGTTTATATATGTTATTGGGACGTTATTCTAAAGTTGCAACTATTCTTCATTTATTAACTGTGAGTAAATAAGGAATAGTTGCAACTTTAGAAATAACGTCCCAATAACATATATAAACTATTAACTGATACTTAACAAGTCTTTAGTAAGTAATTTACTAACAGCTTGTTCATTATCTATTACTAATTTATTAGGTATAGTTATAAATCATTAAAATACAGTTAACAAGTCATTTATAACGTGTTAACTAACAGTTTGTAAGTTATCTATTGGCTATCTACAAGGCACAGTTATAAATAATTAGCAAACTATTAACTGTTATTTAACAAGTCATTTATAACTCATTAACTAACAGTTTATTAATGGTCTATTAACTAGTTATAACAGATAGTTATAAATAATTAACAAACTATTAACTGTTATTTGACAAGTCATTTATAACCCATTAACTAACAGTTTACTAATGATCTATTAACTAGTTATAACGGATAGTTATTATAAAGTGTTACCAATGTTTTTACTGAGATTTTTGAACAATGCCATCCTGTTCAATAAAAGTATCAATTTTCTTAAAAAACAACAACAAAAAACACTTACTGACCCCAAACTTTTGAATGGTAGTGTGTTTTTTTTAAAAAGTGTAATAATTTAGATGTAACAGAAAATGGAAAGTTTCGTCATAGAATGCAATGTGAATTATGCCATTACTTACAGTGAAAGTGGTGCTTTGTGTAGAGGCACTAGACACTGCTGCGCTGGGCTGGTCTCCAACCTGAGAAGGTCTCCTAGCCACACTAAGATTTGGCTTTGCTGCAGCGATGTGAGAACCAGTAAATCTTGGTTTGGTCAACTAAAAAGGGGTCAAGAAAATAGGCATTTTAGTGAAAGGACAAAATGTGTTTGAATAGGATAGGAAAAGTAGTCATGATACTGAACATTACTAAATAAATTACATTTTACAAATCATTTACATGAAACTAAAGCTATTTTAAACTAATAATTAAAAAATATATTACTATTTTAAATGAATGGAGCCTTTAAAAAAACTTTCTGACCTTCAACCCAGGCAGAGCTCAGTTAGAGAGGAAGAGAGGACAATCCAAAAGTATAGGCCAAAGATGAAAGAGAGAAAGCACACAGGTTACATTCTTTTATCCTTGACCATGTGACTAAAACCAAATCTTAGACATTCAAACTGACCAATCAGGAGACTACAGCTACCCCCATTGTTCAAAAGGTGTGAAATTTAGCAGGTCACAGCCAACACTTGTAATCTTCTTGCTTTTTTTAGAAGATTTCTAAACTTTCTATACTTCCTCAAATTTGAACTGAACTTATACTTCAATGCTTAAAAAATGTTTTAATTATTTTACCATTGGCAAATGTGGTGCTCTTGTTACTACAGGTGCTGTAGGCTGGGGCTGGGGCTGGGGGTCGGGATGAGGCTGGGGCTGGAGATGGGACTGGGGACCAGGCTGACTCTGCTCCACAACCTTTTGTGCTGGTCCAGCAGAGGCAGTGGGCTGCTTAAGACAACCACAAAAATACACGTAACAATTCAGAAACGAAACAATTTCAGTAAATAATAATAACAAAAAATATATATACTTGCTACATTAATGTTACCTTTGGAGTGTGAAAGCCACAAATGCATTTCAGCACACCTCCACACCTGTATGCAATTATAACAAATTTATAACAAATGCAATGCACAATACAAGGGCATAAAATATGGCATAAAATGCTTCATTACATTTATTTATCTATTTATTAATCTCTAGAACATGAGTCATGTAAACTCACACTTACCCTTTGATAAATCTCGTACCACTTCTTCTGTCGAGGGGCTGGCCTGTTACCCTCATTTGATGGCCAAATTCCTGTGCTGGCAAACTTTTTTAGACGTGAAACCCATTCACACCTTCGGCTCGGTTCGGCAACTTGATTGACACCTGACTAGAACACTGACTCCTCCACCTAGCGGTAAAACGCATTCTCTTCTACTCTGATTGGTCAAATGTCCAAAATGTTAAGAAAATGTTAAGAATAGCGCTTTATGATTGGCTGGAAATGTTGAAGCGCTTCGACGCGATTGGCCCAAATGTTATAGTGCTTCGACGTGATTGGCTGCGCAATTCAACATTGCTCGACATTTCCAAAATATTATCGGACTATCCTTCAGCAGCTGGCGTTCAGGCTCCAGTCTCTTCGGGGGCGCTGGTTCGAATCCCATCGCTGCCAGCAGCCATTTTAAACAAGGCAGGGACGCCCTCTAACCCGCTTGGCAGCGGGATTATTTCACGCAAACAGGATTAGACTGCAGCAGTTCTGCAGAGTAAGTATTAGGGAGGCCGTTCCACCTGTCGAAGAGACCCTTGGAGCGCAACCCGACGAGGTAGCATGGCCGCGTGGTCTAATGCTACGTTCACACCAAACGGGAATATGCGTCTGGTCCGAGTGATTTCAATGTTAAGTCAATGGTAAGACGTGTTTACACGCGCCTGGAGTTCTTGCGGCGCGAATGAGGCGTTTACCTCATCCGCCCGTCTGCTGCCCGAGGTGAAAAATCTGAACTTCTGCGTCAATTCACGCCGCATTAACCAATCAGAAGCCTGCTTGATGCTGACCTCCACTCCACAGGAAGGGTGCCACCAAGAGTAGGACTGCATACCCCTGTATAAAGGATGCCTTTACGGTGGCGAATTACAAGGCATCAGCTTGCGGCGAAGCGCGACAAGAAAAAAAAAGGGCCCACGAAGGTGAACGTGCCAGGGTAGCGTGGCCGAGTGGTCTAAGGTTCTGGATTAAGGCTCCAGTCTCTTTGGGGGCGTGGGTTTGAATCCCACTACTGCCAAGACAGAGTTTTGGAAGGCTATTGTGCCTACACACAAAAAAAACGTTCTTTGCCCCACTCCAGAGGCTTTGCAAAGAAGGTCTGTCGGCCGACGTTTTCTCTATCTTTGGGGTGGGGGAAGAGGGCAGAAAAGGGCCCACGAAGGTGAACATTCCAGGGTAGTGTGGCCGAGAGGTCTAAGGCGTTCGATTTAGGCTCCAGTCTCTTCGGGGGTGTGGGTTCAAATCCCATTGCTGCCAGCAGCAATTTTAACCAAGGCAGGGAGGCCCTCTAACCCGCTTGGGAGCGGGCTTGTTTTACGCAAACAGGATTAGACTGTTTGACTAAAGTCAGTGCTGGAAGCTTGTCCCAGCCTCTGCTCCATTCCAACAGAGGCACAAAAATAATTTACAATCATAGGAGAGGTGCAATAAAAAACAAACAAACAACTCAACGAATTTGAAAATTATATTAATGAAAAACAATAGTAGTCTACAAGAATGGAGACAGCCAATGTAACTCATGGAAAGTTTTGGGTGAAATAACAGCTGCCTGATCATTTTGATTTTAAATGCAACACAGCTGGCTATCGTTTTCACATAAGCCCCAAAGGCCTTGATTAGCGGATTCAGGTGTGCTTGATCAGAGATGGACCTCCACTCCACAGGAAGGGGGCCACCAGGAGTAGGACTGCATACCCTGTATTAAGGATGCCTTTACGGCGGCGAATTACAAGGCATCAGCTTGCGGCGAAGCGCGACCCAAATGCAGCGACAATGATCCCTACACCGCTGTTCTGCTCTCCAGAGCAAATACAGAGCGGTGACACTCTTGATAAATGACAGATCAACAACAGACATCTTGTAAAAAGATGGCTGCCAACGGGGTTCGAAACTTTTTGAAACTTTCGCATCTGACGTGCGTAAATTTCGCTTCAAACTTTTGTTTTATGCGCGTCCATTTCGCTCTTGACGGGCGAATGAACACAAAGTGGTCACACGTATAAATAGAAGCGGCAGGCGCGAAGTTAGACGTGTATTCGCGTGTATTCGCTGCCCAGACAGAGTTTTGGAAGGCTATTGTGCGTACAAAAAAAAAAAAACGTTCTTTGCCCGCACTCCAGAGGCTTTGCATAGAAGGTCCGGCGGCCGACGTTCTCTCTATATTTGGGGCGGGGGAAGAGGGCAGAAAACGGCCCACGAAAGTGCAAATCCCAGGGTAGCGTGGCCGAGTGGTCTAAGGCGCTGGATTTAGGCTCCAGTCTCTTCGGGGGCGTGGGTTCGAATCCCATCGCTGCCAGCAGCCATTTTAACCAAGGCAGGGAAGCCCTCTAACCCGCTTGGCAGCGGGAATATTTCACCCAAACAGGATCAGACTGCAGCAGTTCTGCAGAGTAAGTATTAGGGAGGCCGTTCCACCTGTCGAAGAGACCCTTGGCGGAGCAACCCGACGAGGTAGCATGGCCGCGCGGTCCAATGCTACGTTCACACCAAACGGGAATATGCGTCTGGTCCGAGTGTCTAGTTCGCGCGAATTGAGCGTCTGGCGTGTTATGCGCGAATTGTGCTTTTTTGTGAATCACGCGTCTGACAAGAATTCGCGTCTGCTGCCCGAGGTGAAAAATCGGAACTTCTGCGTCAATTCGCGCCGCATTAACCAATCAGAAGCCTGCTTGATGCTGACCTCCACTCCACAGGAAGGGGGCCACCAGGAGTAGGACTGCATACCCCTGTATAAAGGATGCCTTTACGGCGGCGAATTACAAGGCATCAGCTTGCGGCGAAGTGCGACAAGAAAAAAAAAAAGGCCTACGAAGGTGAATGTGCCAGGGTAGCGTGGCCGAGTGGTCTAAGGCGCTGGATGAAGGCTCGTGTCTCTTCGGGGGAGTGGGTTTGAATCCCACTACTGCCAAGAGAGAGTTTCGGAGGGCTATAGTGCCTACACAAAAAAAAAAAAAAACGTTCTTTGCCCCCACTCCAGAGGCTTGGGGGAAAAGGGCCCACGAAGGTGAACATTCCAGGGTAGTGTGGCCGAGAGGTCTAAGGCGTTCGATTTAGGCTCCAGTCTCCTCGGGGGTGTGGGTTCAAATCCCATTGCTGCCAGCAGCCATTTTAAACAAGGCAGGGAGGCCCTCTAACCCGCTTGGGAGCGGGCTTGTTTTACGCAAACAGGATTAGACTGGAGCCGTTCCGCAGTGTCAGTATAAGGGAGGCGGTTTGACCTGTCGTAAAGACCCTTGGAACACAAAATGACAAGGTAGCGTGGCCGAGCGGTCTAAGGCGCTGGATTAAGGCTCCAGTCTCTTCGGGGGAGTGGGTTCGAATCCCACCGCTGCCAGGGAAGTCTTTTGGAAAGCTTCTGAGGCTGCTAAGCGACTGAAGAAGTGACGCTGCATGCTCATCCAAACTTAGCCGCTTTCGCATTCTTTGCAATTTAGCAAAGTCAGTGCTGGAAGCTTGTCCCAGCCTCTGCTCCATTCCAACAGAGGCACACCAATAATTTACAATCATAGGAGAGGTGCAATAAAAAACAAACAAACAACTCAACGAATTTGAAAATTATATTAATGAAAAACAATGAGTAGTCTACAAGAATGGAGACAGCCAATGTAACTCATGGAAAGTTTGGGGTGAAATAACAGCTGCCTGATCATTTTGATTTTAAATGCAACACAGCTGGCTATCGTTTTCACATAAGCCCCAAAGGCCTTGATTAGCGGATTCAGGTGTGCTTGATCAGAGATGGACCTCCACTCCACAGGAAGGGGGCCACCAGGAGTAGGACTGCATACCCTGTATTAAGGATGCCTTTACGGCGGCGAATTACAAGGCATCAGCTTGTGGCGAAGCGCATCCCAAATACAGCGACGATGATCCCTACACCGCTGTTTTGCTCTCCAGAGCAAATACAGAGCGGTGAAACTCTTAGGCCCTCTAACCCGCTTGGCAGCGGGAATATTTCACGCAAACAGGATCAGACTGCAGCAGTTCTGCAGAGTAAGTATTAGGGAGGCCGTTCCACCTGTCGAAGAGACCCTTGGAGCGCAACCCGACGAGGTAGCATGGTCGCGCGGTCCAATGCTACGTTCACACCAAACGGGAATATGCGTCTGGTCCGAGTGTCTAGTTCGCGTGAATTTAGCATCTGGCGCGTTAGGTGCGGTAAGCACGAATTGTGCTTTTTTGTGAATCACGCGTCTGACAAGAATTCGCTTCTGCTCCCAGAGGTGAAAAATCGGAACTTCTGCGTCAATTCGCGCCGCATTAACCAATCAGAAGCCTGCTTGATGGTGACCTCCACTCCACAGGAAGGGGGCCACCAGGAGTAGGACTGCATACCCCTGTATAAAGGATGCCTTTACGGCGGCGAATTACAAGGCATCAGCTTGCGGCGAAGCGCGACAAGAAAAAAAAAAGGCCCACGAAGGTGTATGTGCCAGGGTAGCGTGGCCGAGTGGTCTAATGGGCTGGATTAAGGCTCCAGTCTCTTCGGGGGAGTGGGTTTGAATCCCATTACTGCCAAGAGAGAGTTTCGGAAGGCTATTATGCCTACACAAAAAAAAAAAAAACGTTCTTTGCCCCCACTCCAGAGGCTTTGCAAAGAAGGTCCGGCGGCCGAAGTTTTCTCTATCTTTGGGGTGGGGGAAGAGGGCAGAAAAGGGCCCACGAAGGTGAACATTCCAGGGTAGTGTGGCCGAGAGGTCTAAGGCGTTCGATTTAGGCTCCACTCTCCTCGGGGGCGTGGGTTCACTTGTTTTACGCAAACAGGATTAGACTGGAGCCGTTCCGCAGAGTCAGTATTAGGGAGGCCGTTTGATCTGTCGTAAAGACCCGTGGAGCACACCATGACAAGGTAGCGTGGCCGAGCGGTCTAAGCCGCTGGATTAAGGCTCCAGTCTCTTCGGGGGCGTGGGTTCGAATCCCACCGCTGCCAGGGAAGTCTTTTGGAAAGCTTCTGAGGCTGCTAAGCGACTGGAGAAGTGACGCTGCATGCTCATCCAAACTTAGCTGCTTTCGCATTCTTTGCAATTTAGCAAAGTCAGTGCTGGAAGCTTGTCCCAGCCTCTGCTCCATTCCAACAGAGGCACACCAATAATTTACAATCATAGGAGAGGTGCAATAAAAAACAAACAAACAACTCAACGAATTTGAAAATTATATTAATGAAAAACAATGAGTAGTCTACAAGAATGGAGACAGCCAATGTAACTCATGGAAAGTTTGGGGTGAAATAACAGCTGCCTGATCATTTTGATTTTAAATGCAACACAGCTGGCTATCGTTTTCACATAAGCCCCAAAGGCCTTGATTAGCGGATTCAGGTGTGCTTGATCAGAGATGGACCTCCACTCCACAGGAAGGGGGCCACCAGGAGTAGGACTGCATACCCTGTATTAAGGATGCCTTTACGGCGGCGAATTACAAGGCATCAGCTTGTGGCGAAGCGCATCCCAAATACAGCGACGATGATCCCTACACCGCTGTTTTGCTCTCCAGAGCAAATACAGAGCGGTGAAACTCTTAGGCCCTCTAACCCGCTTGGCAGCGGGAATATTTCACGCAAACAGGATCAGACTGCAGCAGTTCTGCAGAGTAAGTATTAGGGAGGCCGTTCCACCTGTCGAAGAGACCCTTGGAGCGCAACCCGACGAGGTAGCATGGTCGCGCGGTCCAATGCTACGTTCACACCAAACGGGAATATGCGTCTGGTCCGAGTGTCTAGTTTGCGCGAATTTAGCATCTGGCGCGTTAGGTGCGGTAAGCACGAATTGTGCTTTTTTGTGAATCACGCGTCTGACAAGAATTCGCTTCTGCTCCCAGAGGTGAAAAATCGGAACTTCTGCGTCAATTCGCGCCGCATTAACCAATCAGAAGCCTGCTTGATGGTGACCTCCACTCCACAGGAAGGGGGCCACCAGGAGTAGGACTGCATACCCCTGTATAAAGGATGCCTTTACGGCGGCGAATTACAAGGCATCAGCTTGCGGCGAAGCGCGACAAGAAAAAAAAAAAGCCCACGAAGGTGTATGTGCCAGGGTAGCGTGGCCGAGTGGTCTAATGGGCTGGATTAAGGCTCCAGTCTCTTCGGGGGAGTGGGTTTGAATCCCATTACTGCCAAGAGAGAGTTTCGGAAGGCTATTATGCCTACACAAAAAAAAAAACGTTCTTTGCCCCCACTCCAGAGGCTTTGCAAAGAAGGTCCGGCGGCCGACGTTTTCTCTATCTTTGGGGTGGGGGAAGAGGGCAGAAAAGGGCCCACGAAGGTGAACATTCCAGGGTAGTGTGGCCGAGAGGTCTAAGGCGTTCGATTTAGGCTCCACTCTCCTCGGGGGCGTGGGTTCACTTGTTTTACGCAAACAGGATTAGACTGGAGCCGTTCCGCAGAGTCAGTATTAGGGAGGCCGTTTGATCTGTCATAAAGACCCGTGGAGCACACCATGACAAGGTAGCGTGGCCGAGCGGTCTAAGCCGCTGGATTAAGGCTCCAGTCTCTTCGGGGGCGTGGGTTCGAATCCCACCGCTGCCAGGGAAGTCTTTTGGGAAGCTTCTGAGGCTGCTAAGCGACTGGAGAAGTGACGCTGCATGCTCATCCAAACTTAGCTGCTTTCGCATTCTTTGCAATTTAGCAAAGTCAGTGCTGGAAGCTTGTCCCAGCCTCTGCTCCATTCCAACAGAGGCACACCAATAATTTACAATCATAGGAGAGGTGCAATAAAAAACAAACAAACAACTCAACGAATTTGAAAATTATATTAATGAAAAACAATGAGTAGTCTACAAGAATGGAGACAGCCAATGTAACTCATGGAAAGTTTTGGGTGAAATAACAGCTGCCTGATCATTTTGATTTTAAATGCAACACAGCTGGCTATCGTTTTCACATAAGCCCCAAAGGCCTTGATTAGCGGATTCAGGTGTGCTTGATCAGAGATGGACCTCCACTCCACAGGAAGGGGGCCACCAGGAGTAGGACTGCATACCCTGTATTAAGGATGCCTTTACGGCGGCGAATTACAAGGCATCAGCTTGTGGCGAAACACAACCCAAATACAGCGACTATGATCCCTACACCGCTGTTCTGCTCTCCAGAGCAAATACAGAGCGGTGACACTCTCGATAAATGACCAATCAACAACAGACATCTTGTAAAAAGATGGCTGCCAACGGGGTTCGAAACTTTTTGAAACTTTCGCCTCTGACGCACCTGACGCGCTTAATTTTCGCTTCAAACTTTTGTTTTGTGCGCGTCCATTTCGCTCTTGACGGGCGAATGAACACAAAGTGGTCACGTGTATAAATAGAAGCGGCAGGCGCGAAGTTAGACGCGTATTCGCGTTTGGTGTGAACGTAGCATAAGGCGCTGGATTAAGGCTCCAGTCTCTTCGGGGGTGTGGGTTTGAATCCCACTGCTGCCCAGACAGAGTTTTGGAAGGCTGTTGTGCGTACAAAAAAAAAAAGTTCTTTGCCCGCATTCCAGAGGCTTTGCATAGAAGGTCCGGCGGCCGACGTTCTCTCTACATTTGGGGCGGGGGAAGAGGGCAGAAAACGGCCCACGAAAGTACAAATCCCAGGGTAGCGTGGCCGAGTGGTCGAAGGCGCTGGATTTAGGCTCCAGTCTCTTCGGGGGCGTGGGTTCGAATCCCATCGCTGCCAGCAGCCATTTTAACCAAGGCAGGGAAGCCCTCTAACCCGCTTGGCAGCGGGAATATTTCACCCAAACAGGATCAGACTGCAGCAGTTCTGCAGAGTAAGTATTAGGGAGGCCGTTCCACCTGTCGAAGAGACCCTTGGAGGAGCAACCCGACGAGGTAGCATGGCCGCGTGGTCCAATGCTACGTTCACACCAAACGGGAATATGCGTCTGGTCCGAGTGTCTAGTTCGCGCGAATTGAGCGTCTGCCGCGTTATGCGCGAATTGTGCTTTTTTTGTGAATCACGCGTCTGACAAGAATTCGCGTCTGCTGCCCGAGGTGAAAAATCGGAACTTCTGCGTCAATTCGCGCCGCATTAACCAATCAGAAGCCTGCTTGATGCTGACCTCCACTCCACAGGAAGGGGGCCACCAGGAGTAGGACTGCATACCCCTGTATAAAGGATGCCTTTACGGCGGCGAATTACAAGGCATCAGCTTGCGGCGATGTGCGACAAGAAAAAAAAAAGGCCTACGAAGGTGAATGTGCCAGGGTAGCGTGGCCGAGTGGTTTAAGGCGCTGGATGAAGGCTCGTGTCTCTTCGGGGGAGTGGGTTTGAATCCCACTACTGCCAAGAGAGAGTTTCGGAAGGCTATAGTGCCTACCCAAAAAAAAGAACGTTCTTTGCCCCCACTCCAGAGGCTTGGGGGAAGAGGGCAGAAAAGGGCCCACGAAGGTGAACATTACAGGGTAGTGTGGCCGAGAGGTCTAAGGCGTTCGATTTAGGCTCCGGCCTCCTCGGGGGTGTGGGTTCAAATCCCATTGCTGCCAGCAGCCATTTTAAACAAGGCAGGGAGGCCCTCTAACCCGCTTGGGAGCGGGCTTGTTTTACGCAAACAGGATTAGACTGGAGCCGTTCCGCAGAGTCAGTATTAGGGAGGCCGTTTGACCTGTCGTAAAGACCCTTGGAACATAAAATGACAAGGTAGCGTGGCCGAGCGGTCTAAGGCGCTGGATTAAGGCTCCAGTCTCTTCGGGGGCGTGGGTTCGAATCCCACCGCTGCCAGAGAAGTCTTTTGGAAAGCTTCTGAGGCTGCTAAGCGACTGGAGAACTGACGCTGCATGCTCATCCAAACTTAGCCACTTTCGCATTCTTTGCAATTTAGCAAAGTCAGTGCTGGAAGCTTGTCCCAGCCTCTGCTCCATTCCAACAGAGGCACACCAATAATTTACAATCATAGGAGAGGTGCAATAAAAAACAAACAAACAACTCAACGAATTTGAAAATTATATTGATGAAAAACAATGAGTAGTCTACAAGAATGGAGACAGCCAAAGTAACTCATGGAAAGTTTTGGGTGAAATAACAGCTGCCTGATCATTTTGATTTTAAATGCAACACAGCTGGCTATCGTTTTCACATAAGCCCCAAAGGCCTTGATTAGCAGATTCAGGTGTGCTTGATCAGAGATGGACCTCCACTCCACAGGAAGAGGGCCACCAGGAGTAGGACTGCATACCCTGTATTAAGGATGCCTTTACGGCGGCGAATTACAAGGCATCAGCTTGTGGCGAAGCGCATCCCAAATACAGCGACGATGATCCCTACACCGCTGTTTTGCTCTCCAGAGCAAATACAGAGCGGTGAAACTCTTAGGCCCTCTAACCCGCTTGGCAGCGGGAATATTTCACGCAAACAGGATCAGACTGCAGCAGTTCTGCAGAGTAAGTATTAGGGAGGCCGTTCCACCTGTCGAAGAGACCCTTGGAGCGCAACTCGACGAGGTAGCATGGTCGCACGGTCCAATGCTACGTTCACACCAAACGGGAATATGCGTCTGGTCCGAGTGTCTAGTTCGCGCGAATTGAGCATCTGGCGCGTTAGGTGCGGTAAGCACGAATTGTGCTTTTTTGTGAATCACGCGTCTGACAAGAATTCGCTTCTGCTGCCCGAGGTGAAAAATCGGAACTTCTGCGTCAATTCGCGCCGCATTAACCAATGAGAAGCCTGCTTGATGCTGACCTCCACTCCACAGGAAGGGGGCCACCAGGAGTAGGACTGCATACCCCTGTATAAAGGATGCCTTTACGGCGGCGAATTACAAGGCATCAGCTTGCGGCGAAGTGCGACAAGAAAAAAAAAAGGCCTACGAAGGTGAATGTGCCAGGGTAGCGTGGCCGAGTGGTCTAAGGCGCTGGATGAAGGCTCGTGTCTCTTCGGGGGAGTGGGTTTGAATCCCACTACTGCCAAGAGAGAGTTTCGGAAGTCTATAGTGCCTACCCCAAAAAAAAAGAACGTTCTTTGCCCCCACTCCAGAGGCTTGGGGGAAGAGGGCAGAAAAGGGCCCACGAAGGTGAACATTCCAGGGTAGTGTGGTCTAAGGCGTTCGATTTAGGCTCCACTCTCCTCGGGGGCGTGGGTTCACTTGTTTTACGCAAACAGGATTAGACTGGAGCCGTTCCGCAGAGTCAGTATTAGGGAGGCCGTTTGATCTGTCGTAAAGACCCGTGGAACACACCATGACAAGGTAGCGTGGCCGAGCGGTCTAAGGCGCTGGATTAAGGCTCTAGTCTCTTCGGGGGTGTGGGTTCGAATCCCACCGCTGCCAGGGAAGTCTTTTGGAAAGCTTCTGAGGCTGCTAAGCGACTGGAGAAGTGACGCTGCATGCTCATCCAAACTTAGCTGCTTTCGCATTCTTTGCAATTTAGCAAAGTCAGTGCTGGAAGCTTGTCCCAGCCTCTGCTCCATTCCAACAGAGGCACACCAATAATTTACAATCATAGGAGAGGTGCAATAAAAAACAAACAAACAACTCAACGAATTTGAAAATTATATTAATGAAAAACAATGAGTAGTCTACAAGAATGGAGACAGCCAATGTAACTCATGGAAAGTTTGGGGTGAAATAACAGCTGCCTGATCATATTGATTTTAAATGCAACACAGCTGGCTATCGTTTTCACATAAGCCCCAAAGGCCTTGATTAGCGGATTCAGGTGTGCTTGATCAGAGATGGACCTCCACTCCACAGGAAGGGGGCCACCAGGAGTAGGACTGCATACCCTGTATTAAGGATGCCTTTACGACGGCGAATTACAAGGCATCAGCTTGTGGCGAAGCGCGACCCAAATACAGCGACGATGATCCCTACACCGCTGTTCTGCTCTCCAGAGCAAATACAGAGCGGTGACACTCTCGATAAATGACAGATCAACAACAGACATCTTGTAAAAAGATGGCTGCCAACGGGGTTCGAAACTTTTTGAAACTTTCGCATCTGACGTGCGTAAATTTCGCTTCAAACTTTTGTTTTATGCGCGTCCATTTCGCTCTTGACGGGCGAATGAACACAAAGTGGTCACGCGTATAAATAGAAGCGGCAGGCGCGAAGTTAGACGCGTATTCGCGTTTGGTGTGAACGTAGCATAAGGCGCTGGATTAAGGCTCCAGTCTCTTCGGGGGTGTGGGTTTGAATCCCACTGCTGCCCAGACAGAGTTTTGGAAGGCTATTGTGCGTACAAAAAAAAAAACGTTCTTTGCCCGCATTCCAGAGGCTTTGCATAGAAGGTCCGGCGGCCGACGTTCTCTCTACATTTGGGGCGGGGGAAGAGGGCAGAAAACGGCCCACGAAAGTGCAAATCCCAGGGTAGCGTGGCCGAGTGGTCTAAGGCGCTGGATTTAGGCTCCAGTCTCTTCGGGGGCGTGGGTTCGAATCCCATCGCTGCCAGCAGCCATTTTAACCAAGGCAGGGAAGCCCTCTAACCCGCTTGGCAGCGGGAATATTTCACCCAAACAGGATCAGACTGCAGCAGTTCTGCAGAGTAAGTATTAGGGAGGCCGTTCCACCTGTCGAAGAGACCCTTGGAGGAGCAACCCGACGAGGTAGCATGGCCGCGCGGTCCAATGCTACGTTCACACCAAACGGGAATATGTGTCTGGTCCGAGTGTCTAGTTCGCGCGAATTGAGCGTCTGGCGCGTTATGCGCGAATAGTGTGGCCGAGAGGTCTAAGGCGTTCGATTTAGGCTCCAGTCTCCTCGGGGGTGTGGGTTCAAATCCCATTGCTGCCAGCAGCCATTTTAACCAAGGCAGGGAGGCCCTCTAACCCGCTTGGGAGCAGGCTTGTTTTACGCAAACAGGATTAGACTGGAGCCGTTCCACAGAGTCAGTATTAGGGAGGCCGTTTGACCTGTCGTAAAGACCCTTGGAACACAACATGACAAGGTAGCGTGACCGAGCGGTCTAAGGCGCTGGATTAAGGCTCCAATCAGAAACCTGCTTGAAGCTGACCTCCACTCCACAGGAAGGGGGCCACCAGGAGTAGGACTGCATACCCCTGTATAAAGGATGCCTTTACGGCGGCGAATTACAAGGCATCAGCTTGCGGCGAAGCGCGACAAGAAAAAAAAAGGCCCACGAAGGTTCATGCTCATTTTTAAAACAGAAATGTCTTGGCTTATGAGCAGCTGAATGCTAATCGATGGACTGTTACGTTAATAAGTGCCATAATTCGTTTATGTTTATTTATTATATTAAAACTTCAGCAATAATACATTAAAACCATTTAATGGCTTATGTTAGGACAGATTTGTTAAGACAGATTCTCAAATGAATTAAACAGTTTGTTATCATACACACTGAAAGCGTGAATGGTCTCGTGTCCTCTCTCTGTTTATGGGTGTGCGAGCAAACACGGGAGGGGTGCGATTTTCGAATAATAATCGAATAATACCCTGCGATTATCGAATAGTATTTTTGCTTAAAATGCCCATCCCTATTAAAAAGTATATCAATTGTGTTGTTCAATTTTATAGAGCCCTTTGAAGCTGCATTTAAACTACATTTCAGAAATTCAAACTCAGGAGAACCATAGAATTCCTTTAAATGGAGAGAAATCCTGAAAAGTTTTCCTCAAAAAAAAAAAACTGTTTCTTTATGACTGAAGAAAGAAAGACATGAACATCTCAGAATCTAAGATGTTAGATGTTCATGTCTAAGATGTTCATGTTCAAAAATTTTATTATAATTTACTCACCATCCTTGACAAGGACGGTGAGTAAATTATAATGAAATTTTTGTTATGGAAGTAAACTTGTCCTTTAGAGGAATAGTTTGTTCAAAAATGAAAATGTGATTCAACTGTTATTTTATAAAGCTAAAAACAAAAAATTTAAACTTTATTAGCTGATTTCTTCTCTCCTAGGACAGTCCTCTGCCTTTACAAAACATGTGCGCAATGTTGCTGATGTAGAACAAGCATGTGTCGCACCTTTTTGTACAAGCAGAACAAAGCACGCACATGCATCGTGGAACTCTCCATAATAGTGGAGGATTGTCCTGGGAGAGGGGTCAGAAAGCTCTCAAATTTCATCAAAAATATCTTAATTTATGTTCTGAAGATAAACAAATGTCTTATGGGTTTGGAGCGACTGAGGGCGAGTAATTAATCACAGAATTAAAATTTTTGTGTGAACTATACCTTTAACTTTATCTACAAATGTACATGGCCTTCTTTGACTTACTTTGGATATGCAACTCTAAGACTTTCTCTGAAGACACAAACTCTGATTTAGAAAAGACAACAGTGCTAAATATTCATACCTTTCAAAATTGAAATATGCAGTTTCAAAAAGGAACCTGTTGATGTAAGTATAATGCAGTGTCAAAATGAGTCTAACCAGGGTGCAAATTCTGGAAAGTGTAGATCCTTCTCCCCTATCCCATCAAATGGGACATACTGGAGTTCCCATGTTATTTTTTGGATCCTGGTTTGGGGTCTGTAAAAGCAAGTTAACTACAGAAAATCAGTGTTCTCAGTACAACTTCTAGCTAGCTAAGAACACTCTTTTGGTACTAAATAAATAAATGTACTAAATAAAACCTGTCAAGTTTTCAGCTTATTTTCTGAATTATGGAATGACAAAATGAGTTACCCAAAATTCCTTCTGTAAAAACATTCGACTCTAATGTAAAAAAAAAAAAAATTAAACAAGATTTTTGACACTCAACTTTATCCAGTGTTCATGGATTAAAGAAAAAAAAATCTTCTGTCTGAAAAGTTTTCCTCCAAAAAATCTTTGCCAAACACCATTCTACTACCCTGGAAATCCAGAGGTCTCGCGACAGCACAATTTGAATTGTCTCTGCAAGACACTCTGGCATCGAGCAATGATGCAGGTTACTGCAATACGTAAGCAATAGTGGGAACCAATCAAATCGGTGTATCTGATGTAGGCGGGCCAGAGGCCAGCTAAACTGATGATAACAGCACTGCGACGTCAGAATATAGTAAACTTTGAAAGATCGCTGTCGCTACAGATGAACAAGTTGTTTGAAACGGCTTTGGCCGCTACAATGAACGAGTTAGACTTGGCTTTCCATATAAAAGAGGAACAGAAAACCAAAACCTCGAAGCGTTCCTTTGCAAGAAGGACGTTTTTGCTGTTTTGCCGACTGGATACGGGAAGTGTTTAATCTATCAGTTCACGAGTTCACGTTTACATATAATTAGCCGGAGAATAGTAGTGCATGTTTGGCGTGCTGTCCGGTGAAGGGCTCCAAGCTCGGGAGTGGCCCGAGCCCAGAGTACGTTACCCCCCAATAGGAGTAGTGAGAAATCGGAGTGATGAGATGGGGTGGTGGAGGTGATAAAACCATCGAGTTTAGGTTTGAGGTGATTGAGGTGAGTCAGCTGTATTTAAACCTATGGCGCTGATTGACTTGTGTTGTTTACGCTAAGCATCTGACGAGCTTTTCCCTAACTTTGTTAATGAAACATCATTTAGCTCTGCTGCTAGCTAAGCGTGTATTGTTTTGATTGGTCGTGGCATTATCCAATTGCCTGCAGTTAGAGTTTAAAATGCATGCTTGGTGCCGCCCCTCGAGTTAGGCAGTTTTCATTGCTCGATCCCAGACCCATAATCTTAATAGATTAGGGTCTGGATTTTTCCAGGCTACCATTCTACAGCCACACCCACTTTATTAGCAGTTTTATTCCTTCTTCTTCTGATCAATAATAAAAAATTCTGATAAAAAAAATTAGCCTTGAGGTGATAATTGACTCAATAATGTGATTTACAGTGGCAGTTTCTTTTTACCTTTTTACCTGAAATGGTATTGTTTTAATTTTTATTAAATGTCATTATCTGTCAAATTAAAAAAAGTATTTATTATATTTTATTTTTTAAAATTTCTAATTAAAACAATATAATAGCTGAATAAGACCAATTACCAATCATATACAATTAGTATGAATAAAAAATACTACAGAGGGGGCACAAAGGAACACAAAAGTCCCTTTAAGGCTATTAAGGCTATTAAAGGCCTTTAAGGGTATTTAATAGTCTTTGTATGTAGGTGCAATTTCAGACATTTAATGAGGCTCAGGGGTGGCATGATAAATTCATGTTGAGATAAATGTTTTAAATATATATTTTTTAATATAGAAATATTAAGTTTAAAATAACTAAGTATACGTTACAATGACACTAAATCCACCAGCAGATGGCAGTAAGACAAATGATTCGTTTGAACGGCTGCAAGTGACTGTCTTTATGGATAATCATGAACTGAAGATTCGTTCAAAATGCGCCTTCATTCATGAATGAAACACCGCTGTTTTGCCTTCAGAGATACGCAGCGTCGAGCTGTTACTTATTTAGAAATATTTTCATTTAAAGAAATGTGGGCGCACAGACAATGATCTATAAGAGAGCGCGCAAATGAGTCTCTTTCACTTTTAATAAGCAGGACTCAAAAGTATGTGCAAATGATAGATTCCAATGTGTATTAATACCCACGCCGAAATTCTAGTTATGCTCTGTGTTTTCTGCTATATAACTAACTGTGAATGATGCCAGTGGCGTCACTATGTTGTCACTGAGAAGCTCCAGCCGCGGCCAAGATGATTTTTTGGTTTGCCGTCAGAATAACATATACGTTTATATATGCACGTTTCTTT
Source organism: Garra rufa (assembly GCF_049309525.1). Classification (NCBI taxonomy): domain Eukaryota; kingdom Metazoa; phylum Chordata; class Actinopteri; order Cypriniformes; family Cyprinidae; genus Garra; species Garra rufa. The sequence continues at coordinate 71,674,440 of NC_133362.1, forward strand.
TCCCCTCATATTCTCTACTAACGGAAATCCGTCATAGACTTGTTGCAGGTAACGGAAATCTGTCGCAGCGGGGGAATGTATGCATCATTTGCATATTAAAACATTTTAGAAACATTTTTATTGTCAGAGGTGGGCCGCCTTCTTGAGGAAGATCCACATTCCCTGGTTATGGAGGGCATGCATATTATTGGTGACTCCACATACCCACTTTCGCTTCAGCTAATGAAGAAAGATTTGAAGAACATCTCCTCTGCAGTCACAGCCTGTTGCATTCTTTATAACATGTGCCTGGAATCCAGTGACCATGTTGAGATGGATGAGCAGACAGATGATATAGAGAATGAACCATATCCACCAGAAGGCCACATTCACATAGATGCATCACATTATAGAGATACAATCTGTGGCCGCCTGTAAACATTATGTTGACGTTCTACTTTCAACCCTTGCCTTAAACACATCTTTTTGCAGAAAGGATTTCCATTGTACTGTATTTTAAGCTGGTGGATGGAATTAAGTATGCTATGATATTAAGCAGTTACAAAAAAAAAGATTGATGCATTATTTCAGTCTCCTCTTAGGGAAGGGATGTTTTGTTCTGTTCTTGGGAGCTTGATGCCAGAGCTGTAGTCTGGGATGAGGTAGTGTTGAACAGAGTAGCTAAGCACATTGTGCAAGCTGGTTTACTCCCAACTCCACATTTGCCAAATAAGTCTTCCATTTGCTGTGAGAAAACATTTGATACAATATAAATATGCATGCATGTAAAATATTTGAAATATAAACCCAGTGATTCTGCGGAAATTGCAATACATAAAGCATGCCAACCTTGTAATACTGCCAAGTTACTTTTTCCTGTCCTGTTGCTCGGCACCGGTCTTTAGTGCTTTTCTATGTGATTATCATGTTGCCAATTTTTTTTCAAAATTTTTCATTAGTGATGCTTTTTGTAAAAAGCTATTTTATTTTTGTAATACAGATGCAGTTATTTTTGTGTCAAACAGCAGCAGCAGTTGTGTGAATTCTATAAATTCACACACAGGACAAGAAAAAAGAAAAACAGTTGATAATTATGAGAGATAAACTTTGTATAAATATTGAATAGTGCACTTTGAAAATAGTACATACATTGTTGGGTTTCTTGACATTCCAACTGTTTGGATGGGGATTGAGGATTATGTGTTTGAAGGGCTTAAGTGACATTTGTTTTTCTTCATTCAATGGAACACTCAACATGGGATGCTGGACAAGGAATAATCACTTGGACACTTGGACAAAGATGCTGGACAGTGAGTTGTAACTAGATTGGGACACTGGGTCAAAGAGGCTGGATGGGGAATAATCACTGGAGGGGGACACTTGGACAAAGATGCTGGACAGTGAGTTGTAAAAGTAGGGGGGCACTGGGTCAAAGAGGCTGGATAAGGAATAATCACTGGAGGGGACACTTGGACAAAGATGCTGGACAGTGAGCTGTAAAAGTAGGGGGACACTGGGTCAAAGAGGCTGGATAATGAATAATCACTGGAGGTAGACACTTGGACAAAGACAAAGATGCTTGACAGTGAGTTGTAAGTGGATTGGGACACTTTGTCAAAGAGGCTGGACAAGGAATAACCACTGGAGGTAGACACTTGGAAAAAGATGCTGGACAGTGGGTTGTAACTGGATTGAGACACTGGTTCAAAGAGGCTGGACAAGGAATAACCACTGGAGGTAGACACTTGGACAAAGATGCTGGACAGTGAGTTGTAACTGGATTGGGACACTGGGTCAAAGAGGCTGGACAAGGAATAACCACTGGAGGTAGACACTTGGACAAAGATGCTGGACAGTGAGTTGTAACTGGATTGGGACACTGGGTCAAAGAGGCTGGATGGGGAATAATCACTGGAGGGGGACACTTTGACAAAGATGCTGTACAGTGAGTAGGTAAAGTAGGGGGCACTGGGTCAAAGAGGCTGGATAAGGAATAATCACTGGAGGGGGACACTTGGACAAAGACAAAGATGCTTGACAGTGAGTTGTAAGTGGATTGGGACACTTGGTCAAAGAGGCTGGACAAGGAATAACCACTGGAGGTAGACACTTGGACAAAGATCCTGGACAGTGAGTCGTAACTGGACTGGGACACTGGGTCAAAAAGGCTGGATGGGGAATAATCATTGGAGGGGGACACTGGGTCAAAGAGGCATCTAGTTAAAAATGACACAAACAAGTACAAATTTTACATATTAGGCTTTTCCCGAACTATACTGTCAGACATATCAAGTGAAATCAAATGAAACATGTTGAAATATATAGGCAGTAAAATGAATATGCTGAACAACTGAAGTGTTGAGAGCTCCAATCGTTGTAAAGCATTGATCTCCATCTCTGCTCCTACGGAGCAACATCCTGCTGAGTTCAGTTCCAACTCTAATTAAACACACCTGAACCCGCAAATTAATGGTTACTTCATTATTATAGTCAGCTGTGTTGGAGCAGAGTTTGAACTGATGTCTGCAGTACATCCCTGTTTTAAACTGAGTGTTTATTGCTTGCTCCCTGAATATCCACAATTTGAATAAACATTTAAAAAAAAAATGTATCCTGTTAGGAAGATAAAAAAAAGAGACTTTCACACTCCAAAGTATCAGGAGTGTCAAACACTTAAAGGCACAATATGTAATTTTTCAGCTTTAAAAATAGTAAAAATCACTATATCTATGTTAAATATATTTTTTAGTTGTGTACTTACATTATCCCGACAGTTTCCACAGACTTTCAAATCCGGAGAAATTTATAGTTTAATTCGAAGACACGGAGCGTTTCTTTACTTCCGTTTTGTCCCCCATCTATGGCGTCATATAACCTTTGACCCCTCCAGTTTCTCTAACTTCCTGCGGCACCGCCAAGTACGAAGTGAAACAGAAATGGATCATGATTTTGCTTTGCCTGCAGGTTCCGTGAAGCTCAAATGCACGGGTGAAATAAATGACCCGAGAAGGTTTTGGGACAAGAGAAGAAGCAAGACATGTATAAATATTGGAGTTGCATTTCCAAGATGGAGAGAGCTTCGTGACAAGCTGAAGCTACTTAGAGATGCTGAACTCGCTTGCATTCTAATAAACAGGTATGCATCCATTCAGCTAACTATATCTATACGTAATTTTTGTGAAACAATGATGTCTTGTGTAAAACGCAGACGGACTAGCTCTCATGTATAGTAGCCTATAATGTAAATACTAATTTGTTCTATATCTAGCTGGATAAAGTAGCTTCAAATGCAGTTCACTATCTTGTTCGATATCATAGTATAAACGTAATTATAATTATTAACTAAAAGCGACTGTGTTTAACATATAACGTTATTACTACTAGCTAGATGGAATATCACAAGTACAAGGTTCCTTATCCATTTTCATCTTGCCTTTCGTTGATCTTTTCTTGTACTTTTCAAGTTTGTGATTTCAATTCTTGTTTTGAAATCATTGTTGTTGTTGACTTTTACAGCAGATGGAAGAATGGATAGTCCAGGTCACTGTGCACAGTAATACACCTACACCACGATGGAGAACGAATCAAAGGAAATCATATCTGTTGTGATCATTGACAAAAGGCAGACCCAGCGAAACTCTGTCATTATGGAAAGAGAGGCTTTTGTAAAAACCATGGACAAGCTTCTAACTGAAATAAAGCTCACAGAAATATGTACGGATGCTCACACTCAGATTTCTTCTCTTATGAGTAAGTTTTTATTATTCACAGTACAATTGTAAAATCCTTTATTATGTTTAGTAGATGTGTATGGTTTATCTGTTGCATGTATTAACTTTTAAATGACTAATTTTTGTTTTGTTTAAAAGACCCTAACTCTGGTAGATACAAGGAATCTGGAGTACTTCACTCATGGGATATGTGGCATGGAGCGAAGAATCTGGCCAAGAAGATCACTGCAGTGGGTTTTCCTATATATTTAAGTTTCAGATTTATGGACATTTAAACTTTTTTTTCTAAATCATATTCTATGTTGTTTTTGCATTGTAAGGCAGGACAGCTGTCAGGGCAAAAGATACTACTGAAGTGGACAAAAGACATAGTTAACCACTTCTGGTACTGTTGTAAGATGGCAGAGACGGATGGGCATTTCCGGGTAAGTAATACCTCTGAATTCGTTTTATGAAATCTTGTAAGTAAACTACAGTAATGTTTACATTTAGTACTATATTGCTTGAGAAACAAGCATTTCATAATTTGGATAGACTGACCACAAACAAACACAAACTTGATAATGAAAAAGCCTCAAGAATCATAAACCAAAGCACTTTGCACACACATGGGCAATCTAACAAAAAATGAATTTGTATTGCAAAAACTTTATACATACAGACTCCAAAGTCTATATTCAATCGTTTGACACACTGCCAGCCTTAGATCAGAGCGCACAAAGTATAAGATCATAAAACCTAAAGTATTCATCAACATTTTGTTTGTTGTACCACTGTCTGATCTAATCTCCAGCTACAACTTGTAGAAACTCTGGAGCAGTGTGCTCCACCATGTTACCAATGAGCACAAATGGTACCTTGGCCAATGCCTGCATGATTGCCTGCCAGAAAATCAGGAGAAGGAGTGGGTCACAGGCTCACAAGGCACTAGAAAAGATTGTGCTCAACAAGCGATGGCTGAAGGATGTGCACAGATATCTAACTAAAATTGACCACAATCACGGCTGGAACCCCCCACTTCTCCTTCTGTCCTTGCTCGGAGGCAGAAGTAACCAAACTTTTCCTCTCCAGCCATCCGACGACATGTCCTTTAGATCCTATCCCCTCACACCTTCTCCAAGCAATCTCCCCTACAATCCTACCGGCGCTCACACACATCATCAACACATCTCTTCTCACAGGCACTTTTCCCACTACATTTAAGCAGGCCCGGGTAACCCCACTGCTCAAAAAACCTACACTTAACTCCTCACTCATAGACAACTACAGACCTGTCTCCCTCCTTCCATTCATAGCAAAAACACTGGAATGGGCTGTTTTCAACCAGCTATCCTTATTCCTCTCACAGAACAATCTACTGGACTCTAACCAATCAGGGTTCAGAAGCGGCCATTCAACTGAGACTGCGCTACTGTCTGTCACTGAAGCCTTGCGGACGGCAAAAGCTGAGTCCAAATCATCGGTACTCATCTTGCTGGACCTATCTGCAGCTTTTGACACTGTGAATCACCAGATCCTCCTGTCCACCCTCTCAATGCTGGGTATTACAGGGACTTCACTTCGCTGGTTCAAATCCTACCTCTCTGGTAGGTCTTTCAGAGTGGCCTGGGGAGGCGAGGTATCCAAAACTCATCAACTGGTCACTGGGGTTCCTCAGGGTTCAGTTCTTGGACCTCTCCTCTTCTCCATATACACTACATCTCTGGGCCCCATCATACAGGCACATGGCTTCTCCTACCATTGCTATGCTGATGACACACAGCTCTATCTTTCTTTCAAACCAGACGATCCATCGGTAGCTGCACGGATCTCAGGTTGCCTAGCGGATATCTCTGCATGGATGAAGGAACACCATCTACAGCTCAATCTAGCAAAGATGGAACTCCTTATCTTTCCTGCCACTCCATCTCTACAGCATGACTTCTCCATCCAGTTAGGTTCATCAACAATTACCCCATCAACTTCAGCCAGAAATCTGGGTGTTATCTTTGACAACCAACTGACTTTTAAAGACCACATAGCTAAGACCGCTCGATCTTGCAGGTTTGCATTGTACAACATCAGAAAGATCAGGCCCTTCCTAACAGAGCATGCTACACAACTCCTCGTCCAGGCCCTGGTCATTTCCAGGCTGGACTACTGCAATGCTCTTTTAGCTGGTCTTCCAGCATGTACAATCAAGCCTCTACAAATGATTCAGAATGCAGCAGCACGACTGGTCTTCAACGAGCCCAAAAAGGCCCATGTTACACCTCTCTTCATATCCCTGCACTGGCTACCGGTTACAGCACGCATCAAATTCAAGACACTGATGCTGGCCTATAGGACAGCCACCGGATCATCACCTGCCTACCTCCATTCACTACTACACATCTACACTCCTTCCAGAAGACTGAGATCCTCTAGTGAAAGACGCCTCATTGTACCACCACAGAGAGGTATTAAATCACTGTCCAGAACATTCTCGTTCAACGTTCCTGCCTGGTGGAATGATCTTCCCACCCCTATCCGGAATGCAGACTCCTTAACAGCTTTCAAACGACTGCTGAAAACCCATCTTTTTCGACACTATCTGACTCAATAAAAAAAAAAAAAAAAAAAAAAAAATCCTCCCTTCTAGCCTGTTTTTCCTCTCTTTCTTGATCTTCTCCTTCTAGCCTGCACTCTTCTAACAACGCCTGATATATGGTATTTTTGAACACTTCCTATGTTGATCTGCCTCCTTAGGATGAATCACTTGTTGTATTCCCAATTGTAAGTCGCTTTGGATAAAAGCGTCGGCTAAATGAATAAATGTAAATGTAAATGTAAATATCTGCCTTTTCGGTAAGTTCAGTTACCACAAGCCCTTTTCAATGTTAACTTATTTCTGATGTCCATGTATAAAAATAAAGGGCATAGCTAAACATTTTGGGCTAATGAACTGTGTATGTAAACACTGACTTTTTTTGTAAATTAATGAAACTGTGATGTAATCTGCTATACCAGGAGTCTCAAACTAGTTCCACAGAGGGCCTAGTGTATACTGGTTCTCTTACGAGAGGTCTCTCGTACTGCATAAGAAAATATCTAACGCTAGGGGAAAATCCTTTTCTGCGAGATATTGAAGCCAAAAATTATCCTTAATTTTGAAATAATGTAAAGCGCGTTGCAGCAGCATACAGACATAGGCGAAACAGCTTGCGCGCCTATTGGCTGCTCTGCTGCAACTGCAGCAGCCTATAGAGCGAGGCCTGGCGCGACGCCTGGGTGAGGAGCACGCGGCGCTCGCGCTCGCTGAGGGCGGCTGCCCTCATTGCGAACTACTGCCGATGGCGACTTTGAGGACTCGCCTGGCATTCTTCGAATCTCGTCAACCTCCGTCCCGGATGTTAAGTGGCCGCTGCCCGCCGCCGCCTGCACCGACACGGCTGATGAGGCTGCCGTCATGGAGGAGGAGGATTCCTGCTCTATCCTGGCGTCAGGCAGTGAGGATTGGACGAGCTCTGTGGACCTCGCTCCCCCCGCCCACGCTCCGTCAGGCTCGAGAGCTTCGATCGAGGCAGAACTGATGAGGATACTGACACAGGCCATGGCGTGCCTTGGCCTCGAGTGGTCCTCACCGGAGCAGCCCGTTCATAACAGGTTGGACGGCTGTTTCCTGCCGAAAGGGGAACGCGCTTCAAACGCGTGCAAACCAGCGCCTTTTCTTCCTGAGCTTCACGAAGAACTGGCTAAGTCCTGGAGCGCCCCTTACTCAGCGAGAGTGCGCCCATCCTCTTCTTTGGCGTTCTCCACTGTGGACGGCGCCGAGAAAAAAGGATACCTCTCTCTGCCGCCTGTCGATGAGGCGATAGCAGCCCACTTGTGCCCGCCCTCCGCTGGACGGCGTGCTAAGTCGGCGCTGCCGTCAAAAGCATGTCGCCAAACGTCGAGCCTGCTCTGCCGCGCTTACACCGCCGCCGGGCAGGCAGCGTCAGCGCTGCACACAATGGCCACGCTGCAAGTTTATCAGGCTGACCTCCTCCGAAGGATGGATGAGGAAGGCAATGATGCGATCTGCGTGCTGGACCTAAGGAGCGCCACGGACCTCGCACTCCGCGCTACAAAGTCCGCAGCACAGGCCATCGGACGCAACATGGCTTCACTCACTGTAGCTGAAAGGCATTTGTGGCTGACGCTTTCGGAGATGGCTGAGTCTGAGCGCACCGCGTTCTTCGATGCTCCGCTCTCTCCCGCTGGCCTCTTTGGATCCTCTGTCAAGGACTTTGCAGAGAGATTCGCTGAGGTACAGAAGGCGTCCCAGGCGATGAGGCACTTCCTGCCGAAACGCTCCAGCTCTGCAACCGGTCGTGTGAAACCGCCCGCGCAGAGCTCACGACCCCAGCCACAGCCCGCTGTTGCCGCTTCGCAGCGCCACCGAGCGCAGGGCGCGAGACCGCGTTCCCGCTCTTCTGGCCGCCGTCCCGCCGGTCGTGGCCCGAGGCCCAGATTGGATTTGAAACCTGAGCCTCCGAAGCAGTCCTAACAAAGTTAGGAAACGACGCTGCGCGAGTCCCGCTGTCGCCAGACCCTCACCAAAGGTATTTGCTCGTTCAGTTCCAAGTATTGTGACTGTTCCAGTGTATTTTGCAGCCAACAAACCGGCTCTGTCGCCCGTTTGCCTGTACTCAAAAGCCGTTCTCACGGCTACCCAGATAAATCCAAAAAAGAGTGTATTTTCTGGTGTCCCGGCCACGGCCGATGGTGTTTCACGTGTCAGAATGCCCACTCCCCAGTGCCCATTTCTACACACAAGCACACCCTGTCACTCAGGTCAAGCGCGCATAAAATCGGCTCGAATCGATTGCGCTTCACAACCGGCCACGGCCGATGGTGTTTCACGTGTAGTCAAAATGCCCACTCCTCCGTGCTCATTTCTACACACTAGCACAACCTGTCATACAGACCCTGCGCACATAAAATCGGCTCAGATAGATTGCGCTTCACATGTGGTAAACGTGCCCACTTCACAGTGCCCACAGACATCACATTACGCACGTCAAAAGGTTTCTGTAAAAGCGAAACTAACGTGCATGCAGGCGAACGGTGTTTGCAGTGTGTTAAATGTGCCTGTTGCCACACAACCACATCCACACACAGACATAATAGTTCCCGTTATCAGCGTGCCCCACGCCCCGAATGTCACGAGCACGTCTCTGGTGCCACAGCACACCGAAACCACTCCGTTACGGATAGAACGGAGTGCGCTTCGTATTCAACCTCTAGCTATTCATGCAAAGGCATGGGAAAAGCTTCCAGGGGTTTCGAAATGGGTGCTGGACATTATAAAAGGAGGCTATTCGCTACAGTTTCACCGACGCCCGCGCCGCTATACAGCGCGCGTCGAGACCACAATGCAGACAGAAGCAGCACACCTGCTTCGAGCCGAAGTGGTGAAACTATTGAGCAAAGGGGTCATAGAGCCCCTTTCTCAAGCTCAAAGCGAAGGAGGGCTGTACAGCAGATATTTCCTGGTACCGAAAAAAGACGGTGGTTTCAGACCCATATTAGATCTAAGGCAACTGGACAAAGCGCTGGTGAAGCGTCGGTTCAGGATGCTCATGACCAGAAAAATCCTCGCGCAAGTTCGCCAAGGAGACTGGTTCGTGTCAGTGGATCTGAAAGACGTATTTTCAAATACAGATAGCGTCACGTCACAGGCGGTTTTTGAGATTCGCCTTCGAGGGCCAGGCATATCAGTACACAGTCCTGCCGTTCGGTTTGTCCCAAGCACCCCGTACATTTACGAAATGCATGGACGCAGCGCTCGTTCCTCTCAGACTGAAAGGCGTGCGCATACTGAACTATTTGGACGATTGGCTGATCCTAGCGCAGTCTCGCACAGTGCTTGTACAGCATACGACCATGTTACTCGATCACCTCGAGAATTTGGGTCTCAGAGTCAATTGGGCGAAGAGCTCCCTGTCCCCCAGTCAGAAAACTTCCTTCCTGGGCACAGAATTGGACTCGCTGTCAATGATAGCGCGGCTGTCATCACAGCGCGCAGCGGGCTCGTTTCGCTGCGGCGCATCAGTTCCACTCAAAAAATTTCAGAAAATGCTGGGTCTCATGACCTCAGCATCATCAGTTCTGCAGCTGGGTCTGCTACGTATGCGTCCACTGCAGTTCTGGCTGAAAGCGCGCGTCCCGCGTCAAGCTCGAGGGCAGACCGTCTTTTGGCCAGTGGTCAGAACGGGAAAAGCTCCTACGTATCAACTGCCTCGAAAGGCTGGCAGTACAGAACGCGCTGACGCGCTTCTGTCCCCAAATAAAAGGAAACCATGTACTAGTCCGCTCGGACAACATGTCAGTGGTTTCCTATATAAATCGCCAGGGCGGTCTCAGGTCCAAAAACCTATACAGACTTGCAGAACGCCTCCTGGTATGGACACAGCGCAACCTGCGCTCGCTGAAAGCAGCGCATGTGCCGGGGCTTCTAAACACAGGGCCAGACAGACTGTCCAGGAACAATGTTCCAGCAGGCGAATGGTCTCTACACCCACAGACAGTACAACTACTGTGGAAAAAATTCGGCAGAGCGGAAGTAGACCTGTTTGCGTCTCCGAACAACGCTCACTGTCTGGAATTTTACTCAAAAAGCAGAGACGCGCTGGCCCACGAATGGCCTCGCCGTCATCTCTATGCTTTTCCCCCCGTCTCTCTCCTACCTCAGGTGATAGAGAGAGTCAGGGAAAAAGGATGTTCAATACTGCTGATAGCGCCGTTTTGGGAAAACCAGCCCTGGTTCCCAGCGCTGATGCAGCTGACGAGCACTGTCCCGTGGCCGATACCAGTGAGGAGAGACCTTCTCTCTCAGGCCAGCGGCTCAATTTGGCATCCTCACCCAGAGCTGTGGTCCCTTCATGTCTGGACCACCAGCGAATATATGATGAACTCCCAAAAGGAGTATTAAACACGATCACGCAGGCTAGAGCCCCTTCTACGAGACGTCTCTATTCCTCAAAATGGTCAGTGTTTTCGGGCTGGTGCGCAGCCCGCGGCTTGTCACCCACTAACTGTGGCGTGATGGAGGTGCTTTCCTTCCTACAAGAGCTGCTGGACAAGGGCAGAACCCCGTCCACGCTCAAAGTCTATGTGGCGGCTATAATGGCGTTTTCGAGCACAACGCTAGGTCAGTCAATAGGAAGGAACGATTTAGTTATTCGCTTCCTGAGGGGAGCTAGAAGACTAAATCCCCCCAGACCTCCCTCAGTCCCTCTATGGGACCTTTCTGTGGTACTAGAGGCCATGAAAGGTGGACCATTCGAGCCTCTGCAGACGATTGATTTGAAATACCTGTCTCTTAAGACTGTGTTTCTGCTGGCTCTCGCTTCAGTGAAGCGCATAGGGGATTTGCACGCACTATCTGTGAGCGCGACGTGCATGGAATTAGGACCAAATGACTCTAAAGTCATACTCAAACCCAAGCATGGTTACGTTCCAAAATCACTCAACACACCGTTCAGGGCACAAGTCATCGCGCTGTCAGCCCTACAGGTCAATGATGAGGAAACGGACGCGAACCTCCTATGCCCAGTCAGGGCATTACGAGCTTACGTGTCTCGCTTGTCTGCTTTTAGACAAACAGAACAGCTTTTTGTTTCGTTTTACGGGCGCCCAATAGGCGCGCAAGCTGTTTCGCCTATGTCTGTATGCTGCTGCAACGCGCTTTACATTATTTCAAAATTAAGGATAATTTTTGGCTTCAATATCTCGCAGAAAAGGATTTTCCCCTAGCGTAAGATATTTTCTTACGCAGTACTCGTTCCCTCTCTATAGAGAACCGAGGTTACGTAAGTAACCGAGTACGTTATTGGTACACATGTACCCGAGAACCACTGCAATTATGAAAGATCCAACCCAGATAACATAAATATTGGACCCAGAACCGTTCGGGTCCCGGGTCGGACCTCGGGTTTCGAGTACAGGTGGATCCATGAAGACCTCTAGTCTGTGGTATAATTCTTCAGAAATTATTTCCACAGATCTACCTGTCAGCTGGAGTCCTTTCACAACCACATCCTGATGTATGCAAGTAAGCGATTCAGTTTCTCGCCGTTGGTTTATGAGGCAAGGACTCTCCTGGCAGCCCTTGACTACAACCACCATATGAACAGACCATCACAGCTTAACAAAGAAGGCCAAATGATGTAAGATTAACATTAATTTCTCAATGCACACTCTTCAGAAAAGCATATTGGTCTACCTTTTTTACTTTGTAATAAATTAATAATTTTAGACCAACAGGTTCTTTTTCCATATTAATATATTTTTTAAATATTAATGTATTTAAAAAAATATATAACTTGGATTTTAAATAAATGTTTTATAGCTTCCGTCGACAATACCAAAGGAAATCCGGGAGATGGACTGTCTACACCTTGAAAGTTGCAAAGGACTACAGCTACATCCCTGATCTGCAGGCTGCCATTTTGAGGAAACGACTGCATTCTGAGAGGGGGTTGCCAAGGCAAAGGATTCTACGTCCTGATGACCCTAGAACACTCGGCCTCCTTCCAAATGTTCCTCCTCCATCCATAGACACCATTATTGAGTCCCACGTCAGTAGAGGCCTAGGTATGACCACCTGATAGTTTAAACTGTAAATACTTTTTCTGTAAACAAATTTGTCATTATACTGTCAAAAAGACTATTTTTCTGTAATTTGCAACCGATGTGAAATTATAATGTATTCCTGTATATCTAAATGCAATTTTTTTTTTTTTCTCTTTTAGGGACCGGCACTACACAGCAAGAGACAACGGAGTAGCAACTAATCCTTGTTCATCTGAACCCAAGGCCTTGTCAACTGAGCAATCTGGAATTATTTTTTGAGAGGACACTTATATAGCATAGTATTTTATGCAAATTTTCAACACATGAGAGGTTTAAATAAATAGCATGCAAGTTTAATGTTAAACTCAAGAACAGTTTTTATTTTTACTTCAAAAATATATTTTTTTGAAATCAAATTGTCTTATGTCTGCTCCTCTTGCTATTACTGAAGTAGTTACAGTAGCTACAGTAGTTATAACACCGTCCAACCAGTGTATCTGCCAAATGGGTCAGGGTATTTATCCCGTATTCTGGACACACAACAGCTGGGGATGACAACACGGTTTCCCGCACCAAGGGCACCATAATGCCACAAGACAAAATTCCTGTAAGAGGCATAGCGGTATTCCCGGTTGTCATCCCCAGGAAGCTGTGTGTCATGGAGAGCATAAATGTCTTTTCTGAGCCGCCGAGCTAAGCGCAGAACATGCTCATCTAAAATATACAATGACATGTGGGGCAATCTACTGATGCAGGTGGCCTCCGTCATCCCACAACATTTATTCTCCAAGTCAGTTCCCATTTCCCTTGAACAGCTGCACCATCCAGGCACACCTTGTAATGGTTTTTCTGTTCTCTGAGCAGCTGGCTGGAGCACATCGAAGATGAGGCCAGGTTCTCTGTCCATCACTCTGACTAGGAGTCTACGAGCGTCATCTGAATCCATGTTCCATATCTGCTCCTGAATAACATAGTTAAGAATTTAACAAATTTAACCCTAATTCTGAAAAGATTTCTTCCAGTAACCATCACACTACAAATTATCCTATATGTTTCTGTCCTTCACAGTGTCTTGTCTCTCCCTCACTTTGTATTTTTTGATAAAGGAAGTTTAATCTTATCCTGACACTTGCAGTATTCCCTAAGATACCTGGGTCTGCGACCTTCTTTCCTCTTGCAGCCTCTCCACCCTCACTCTGTCCTCTTCAGAGATTCCAAGTGCTGCTCTAGTCCCTCTTCCTCTAGCTGCCTGTCTACCTCTGGTTGCACTGCTGGGTCCTGAAGTTCTTCCAGCTCTTGTCGCGCCTCTCCTTCCACCTGCCATGCTGGGGGATGACAACACGGTTTCCCGCACCAAGGGCACCATAATGCCACAAGACAAAATTCCTGTAAGAGGCATAGCGGTATTCCCGGTTGTCATCCCCAGGAAGCTGTGTGTCATGGAGAGCATAAATGTCGTTTCTGAGCCGCCGAGCTAAGCGCAGAACATGCTCATCTAAAATATACAATGACATGTGGGGCAATCTACTGATGCAGGTGGCCTCCGTCATCCCACAACATTTATTCTCCAAGTCAGTTCCCATTTCCCTGCACCTTGAACAGCTGCACCATCCAGGCACACCTTGTAATGAGTCATAAGGGTTAGTAATTAATGACAGGAATTTTTTTGGGGGGATAACTAACCCTTTAAAGGTACAATATGTAATTTTTGGCCACCAGGGGTCACTCAATCAAAATAATAACTAAAGACGTACTTTGATGACGTCTGGAAAGAGCGTAGGCCCATAGTTCATCTTTGGAACACAGATTTAGATATTTTTGATGAAATCTGAGAGCTTTCTGACCCTCCAAGGACAACAATGCAACTGAAATGTTCCCACTTCACATTGCACATTTGGTCAAACGGAATTTACCCCTCAACAGACAGTAAAAGATAAGACAGACATACTGTACAAAATGTACATGTATTTTCTTATGTACCAAGGTGCATTTACACATTCAGAAACAGTGAAGTTGCTACAGTTATGAATTAAAGCCACTGTTTGTAGGGAATGCAGATGATTACTGCGTGGTGTGCTCCTTGCTTGAAAAATATGCAGATCAGAGCATGATTGAAATGGTAAAGTATAACATAAAAATGTTTCTATTTACAGTTTTTCTAATAGATTTGACACATTTCTCAAAACTCAGGTCACTGTCTTCAAAACACTTTGTGATTGTACATTTTCACTCATTTCATTCAAATTACAAATCATGCACATAATTTTCTCAAAACAATGTACACAAAACTCAAATATTTTTACAATAGTTTGTACAGCCAACCAGTATTTTAAAATAACATTGTTACATTTTTACTAGTGGTGGGCCGTTATCGGCGTTAACGTGCTGCGTTAACGTGAAACTCTTATCGCGCGATAAAAAAAATATCGCCGTTAATCTATTCTCAAATTTGGGTTGGGAGCTGGGTCTAAACTACGCAAGCTATGATGACTTTCACCTTGATAGTTTAACGCGGATGTATACCGAAGACTATAGAATATGGTCGCGCGTTTACATCTCCTCCGCCAAAACACAGACGGGGTCGCGTCGTCCTCCATTCATAAAAACCGAATCTACTATAGCGCGAAATGCCACGTAAATTCGTCGTTTTTTGGATTCATAAATCAAATGTTGGTCAGTCACTTAATTCAAATCGCGATATGGACTAGTGTATGTGAAAACTGAAATGCAAAAAGACCGTTTTAATATGAATCCGGTATGTTCCGTTTGCCTAGCTGTATGTATGCATGGCGGAGACAAGCTTTTACTACACGCATACTGAAACACACGTGACGCTCCCGGTAATTTTTGGCATTTTCATCTCACATGAACAGATAAACTCAATCTCCCAAACTGCTGTGAGTGTCACTTTTACCGTTTCATTTTTATGAAAACTAGCATCATATCATACTGTATGACACAGAAACTTCACGGCAACCTGTCAAAATAAAAGTATGGTGTAACATGTAATGGGTTGGGTAGGTGTTGACGTTAAAAAAACACACAATCTAATAGGTAGAAAAAATAATTTCATTGTTAGTTAGTTAGTAAACACAAGTACATCTAATTGAACATAATTTATTTTCATCAACAAATTATCATAGAACAGCTTTATGAGCTTTATGATCCATTCTCAAAGACTTTAAGTCATTATTTGGGTAGCACACATTCTGAATGCCTTCAGCAGAATTCAAATTAGCCATTTTAATCTAGATTAATCTAGATTAATTCCAAGATTTAATCTAGATTAATCTAGATTAAAAAAATTAATCTATGCCCACCCCTAATTTTTACACAAATCACAAACATTTATCTCATGCATCTAATGCTTCTTTTTATTATATGTTATTTTATTTTATTTATTTTTTTTGTCTTACAGGAGCAGTGTGATTTGTGTGGTAGGTGGGCACATTTTGAATGTGCCCAATATAAAAAACATAGCTGCAATACATACACATGCAAAAAGTGTGAGAGTGCCCAAAAGGCCAGTGTGAAGTGTGTGTAACACATATAATTTTATGACAGAAAATTATGTCATTAGAATGTTATATGTTCATGGAAATTATTATAAATGATTGTTCAAATATCAAAACGTGCTACCCCTGATATGTTAATGATCCCATGACAGAATACACTGCTCCTGACATCTTAAAGATATTACAGAACATATCAACATGCTCCTCATATTTATACAGTGCATATTCAAGGAGTAATGGTGTAAAACAAGGTGAGTTTGCACTGGGAGCTTTATTTGATGGCGTGCACGTACCTCTGCGTGAGCGGTGAGTGGGAAGGGGGGAGACGGGGTGGTATTCCCATTGCAGAGATCACGGGCCGAGGGCACCAAGATCGGACCGAAAGGGCACTTTAGCTCGAACTCCCCCAATATGTGCTACGGTAGCATTTTTTGACATTACATCACCAGTAAATACTAAACTGCAACAAATATATTGTCCTGTCCTCATTTACCCCTAAAGCAAAAGAAAAATAAGCTTCCTGACAGTGTTTTAATGATTTTTCAAAAGAGGAATAAATACACAAAAAATATAACAAGACACTGATTACAGTAGTCCAAATAGTGATAGATCAAATTTGCCATCACACCCTCTTTGTAACAGTTGCACAGCAGCATTAACTAGTTTAAAGTGTATTTAATAGTAAGGTACAAATATTTTAGTGTTTTAAATGTGCATAATTTTTTTAAATATTCCCAGATTTATGATGTTAATAACTTTAGACAGGCATCATTATTTCTTGAGTACAAAATTATATTCTATATACAACATTTCTATGATGTGTTTGTGATTCTAGAGAGAAGTGCACCAGTGGGACTTTTATTTTGGTCTGGTGATGTGACGTCATAAAGCTGCGCGCGCTCCTCATCTGTTGTGATTCACCTGAAGAAAGGTTTGTGGTTTTAAAGTTTTTAAATCAATGCAAACTATTACATCAATTAAAGAATTTGCAAGCTGTGTAAAATAAATGCATCATTATTAAATATAACGTTGTAATGCTTTATTTAGTGTTACTTGAAGATTAGCCTTTAGTAACAGATAATGTGCGTCTCATTTCTCTCTCTCTATATCATGAATCAATCGCGTGATGATAAGAAGTGATGAGGGAAACTGAGAATCCGAATCATTTGAATCAAATCATTTGTGAAATGATTCAGTGATTCGATTCAGCTGCAAACAACAACAAACACAAACGAGTGAATCACAACCGAGAATGATTTCATTAAAGTGTAATATATTATATATGATAAACAAATAATTGAATACCAGCTATTAATTAAAAATAGCCTGCCTAAATATGAACCTTCTGGGTAATTTGTATGTTTTATAAATTTTATATAGAAGTCCGTTTACTGTCTGACTCTTACTAGTGCACTGACTACTGAACTAGGAGCTGATTGAGACGCACCCAGAGATTTAGTTTGCATTGATTTTTCTTTCTATTAATTATTCTCATCTTAAACAGGACAAAGTTTTTAAACGCACAGAAAAAACTCCTGGAGAATCAACAGAGATCCAAGTCACACATTATTAGGAAGATGGCATTTATTAAAGAGAAGAGTGAAGACATGAAGATTGAAGCCTCATTGAAACATGAAGATACTGAGGAACAAACAAAGATGGTGTTTATTAAAGAGGAGAGTGAAGACATGAAGATTGAAGAAGTATTTGGAGTCAAACAAGAAGATGCTGAGGAACAAACAGGTTGGTTTTTATTCTTAAAGCTGAACTCATTGCAAAATGAATATAAAGAATATTTATTAATAATGTCACACAGGTGTAGAAATGTTTTAAGTGCTACTGAGAAAATCCTGCTTTCACACTGGCCATTTGTTATCATGACATCAGGCATTTAAGTTGTAGCGTTAATCTGGAATAACACTCATAAAAGACTATACAAATGTAGCAAACATTTTCATACAGTTCTTTGCATACAATTCTTCTAAGATCATTTCATTTACCTTTTTTTGTAGACCAAGACAATGCAGGATATACAGAAAAACAGTACAACATTAAAGAAAACAGTGCTGTAAATATAAAGCAAGTCTGACAATAAAACAAACACAAAAAATAAGCCAAAACAAAAACATTAACATTTAAGTTAAATTCTGATGTAAATATGTGAGGTTTAAGATACACCTTTTTTATAAAGTAAAAAAATAAGGAGGACAATTAGGAAAAGAAGAATAAGATGTATAAATATATCACTGGTTAAAGAGAGGAAAAGAAGAAAATAATTAAATATCAATATAATCAAGTAAATACAAAGATGAAAACAGTGCGTTCAGGAGGCATAGGTCAAACTTACACCAAGGTAGTGTTGTCACGGTACCAAAATTTCAGTATTCGGTACCAATACCATTGAAAATCCACGGTTCTCGGTACCAATTTCGGTACCAAAGCAAAACACAATAACATATTAATTGAGCAACACACTATTTTTTTATTAATAAAGAAAATAAAATGTACAAAAAACAGTGCCATTCTTTATACTAATGTAAAATTTTGTTAAAAGTTTTTTCACAGGTTAAAAAAGTATTTGTAAACATTTTAGTAGTGAAATAACATCTAAATAAATTACAGGCATAAAAATGTAAACAAGCTTCACCCAAAACTTTTTGTCATATTTCTGCTGCTGTTGCTGAAAAACATCTGTACTGTTGTCTGTTTTAGAGTTCGCTGGGGTCTTTCATGATCTTCCTAAATCTGCAACTGTAAAAAGAAATATAATATACTTAAGTAAAGCCATGGCCTTAGTCTGACCAGATGCAACATTAGATCATTGACACCAGCAAAATATGAATTTTCAGTAAAAAACTAACCTCAGCTGTTATAATAAATTAAGATAAGATTACATATATTAAGACCAGTGTCTATCACAGATGAAAATTTCAGTATTAAAAACACTTTACAATTTTCATTTGTTAGATAACATCGCCTAACAATAAACAGTAGTTAACATTACATGGCAATTATTCTTAGTGAGGTTAGGCTAATTTCAACATTTACTAATGCATAAAATCATATTAATCTGTTAAACATTAACAAACATGATCATGTCTTTTTGTATTAAATAACATTCACAAACATGAATTAATGTTGTAAAAATATGTTTTACTTTAAGTTTATGTTAGATGATGCATGAATTTGATCTTATTTTAAAGTATTACCAAACTAAACAGGGGATAAAACGTGTTTTATTTGATTGTACTTTTATTCAATCCAAACTGCATTCATATTTATCCAGTCAAGAATAAACCTACAACGTTTTCTGACAGACTCATATTAAGGACATAAACATTGTTAACGACACATTTGTACATTCTCTAACACACATATTTTGGATACACATGTCATTTGTGTAAAAAATAGTAAATACATCATGTCCTTATTTTTTTCACTCTAACAAAAGTTATAGGAGCGTTAAATAGTTCAAATCCAGCATATTAGCGTTAGCCGCGCTTATGCTAACGATTCACTACACAAACGGTGATGTTTATTTCAGTCTGACATTCAAATTAAAATATGCAATAATGCTCTAAATATGAAATTAAAATGAAACTTACCTTACTTGAACTCTTTCATTTGATCCCGGAGTCGATCTTTGAGGTGTTTTAAGTTTGATGTGTTTCCTCGTTTCGAGAGAACCTAGACGACATCTTTTGCAAATAGTTTTTTGATGATCTATGATGTTCGCCTTGTTCAGCCGCAAATCCAAAATATTTGGAGCAAGCCTGGCTCTTCTTTGTCAACAAGTGGATTCAGAGCCGCGGCATCAGCAGCACCGCTGAATAGAGCGCAACTGTGCAGTGCGTGAGAGCGCACCGTTTGTAAGAACCGTGTTGACCGGATAGTCGGTACCACCGGTACTTAAGAAAACCTGGTACCGTAACGTTTTAATTTTTTTAGTACCGACTTGGTACCGAAGTACCGGGACTTTTGACAACACTACACCAAGGTACTGTATTTTAACATGAGAACGGCAAAAACCAGTGGTTCTCAAACTGGGGTATGGGAGGGGATGGAGGGGTACGAAAAACAAAAGGCTGAGCTTTGGCATTTATTTAATTCTACCCCAAATTAAGGTTAAGGTGATGAGTAGGCATAAATCAGGTTGTTGTGTTTCCCATGCATTGATTTATTTGTGGCGACTCAAATATCATATATCATGACTACAATATCAAAACTGACCACAACAAATAGATTTTCCAAAAGGTTTTTTACAGTGTAAAAAACAAACTTTTTTACAGATTTTTTTTTGTGAAAAAAGTATACACAGTAGAGATCTGAAATTTTGCATATGATCTATTGGGTATATTACCCATCACATGGATTTTTTTCAGACAAATCTGAGGAGGTCAGGTGGGGAACTTTTCCAGAATTTGATGATTCCAGTTGGAATGACCCATTTGAGACACCCTTAATAAGTAAAGATTTCTCAAATTACATGCAACACCTCTTACAGTTGCTTAACACAGCAGTCGTCGTGTCTCAAGGCTCTGCATATGTTGTGTGTACCTCTTATCACATTTAACATTTGTTCCATATGAACATAAGTGCCCTGCAAAGTGGACTTCATAGGATATTCCGTGATGATTCCAGTTCGAAGCAACCAAATACGTTTCATTTAAAGGTCATTAAAGCGTGCAAGACATGAATTTAAATTGTATTTATTTATACAGGTCCTTTTCCAAAAATTAGCATATTGTGATAAAGTTCATTATTTTCTGTAATGTACTGATAAACATTAGACTTTCATATATTTTAGATTCATTACACACAACTGAAGTAGTTCAAGCCTTTTATTGTTTTAATATTGATGATTTTGGCAAACAGCTCATGAAAACCCAAAATTCTCAAAAAATTAGCATATTTCATCCGACCAATAAAACCAACCGACCAACTTTCTCTTCACAATATCCCACAGATTCTCTATGGGGTTCAGGTCAGGAGAGTTGGCAGGCCAATTGAGCACAGTAATACCATGGTCAGTAAACCATTTACCAGTGGTTTTGGCACTGTGAGCAGGTGCCAGGTCATGCTGAAAAATGAAATCTTCATCTCCATAAAGCTTTTCAGCAGATGGAAGCATGAAGTGCTCCAAAATCTCCTGATAGCTAGCTGCATTGACCCTGCCCTTGATAAAACACAGTGGACCAACACCAGCAGGTGACATGGCACCCCAGACCATCACTGACTGTGGGTACCTGACACTGGACTTCAGGCATTTTGGCATTTCCCTCTCCCCAGTCTTCCTCCAGACTCTGGCACCTTGATTTCCGAACGACATGCAAAGTTTGAGCAACAGTCCAGTGCTGCTTCTCTGTAGCCCAGGTCAGGCACTTCTGCCGCTGTTTTGGTTCAAAAGTGGCTTGACCTGGGGAATGCGGCACTTGTAGCCCATTTCCTGCACACGCCTATACACGGTGGCTCTGGATGTTTCTACTCCAGACTCAGTCCACTGCTTCCGCAGGTCCCCCAAGGTCTGCTGGTGTTTAGAGTTAATTAGTTGATTCAAATGATTAGGTAAATGCCTTGTTTAGAGAACCTTTTCATGATATGCTAATTTTTTTTGAGATAGGAATTTTTAGTTTTCATGAGCTGTATGCCAAAATCATCAATATTAAAACAATAAAAGGCTTGAACTACTGCAGTTGTGTTGTAATGAATCTAAAATATATGAAAGTCTTATGTTTATCAGTACAGAAAATAATGAACTTTATCACAATATGCAAATTTTTGGAAAAGGACCCGTAGATGTCATACTTCACACTTCTCTACTAAGATTTGTCTGTGTTTGAAGACGCTGGCTTAGTTGATATAGGATGTAGTTGTGTATTAGTTTTGACACTTTCACATCTTTGAATGTTTTGATGTCTGTTGTTTTGTGTCATTAAACTGGGGTTAACTTTTACTTGTCTTTTTTCATCTTAGATCTGATGGCCCTGAAAGAGGAGAGTGAAGTACTGAATGAAATGGAAGAGAAAAATCATGATTTCATTAATGGAGAAAAATCTTTTAGTCGTTCACAGACTGAAACGACTTCCTCAAGAAAAAAGACTAGAAAGACAGGAAGAAGTTATTTCACCTGCCAACAGTGTGGAAAATCTTTCAATCAAAGAGATAGCATTAAAAGACACATGAGAGTTCACACAGGAGAGAAACCTTACACCTGCCAACAGTGTGGAAAGAGTTTCACTCAACCTGGACACCTTGGAGTCCACATGAGAATTCACACCGGAGAGAAGCCGTATGTCTGTGAACAGTGTGGAAAGAGTTTTGCTGAATCTGGTACGCTTGGAGTCCACATGAGAGTTCACACTGGAGAGAAACCTTATTTCTGCGTACAGTGTGGAAAGAGTTTTACTCTAAAAGGAAGCCTTACCAGACACATGAAAATTCACGAACAGCCTTATGTGTGTGATCAGTGTGGAAAGAGTTTTGATCAACATGAAAACCTTGAAGTCCATAAGAGAGCTCATAAATTGAGTCCTTACACATGCTCTGAGTGTGGAAAGAGTTTTAGTCAAAAAAGGTGCTTTGAAGAACACAGGAGAATCCACTCCGGAGAGCAACCCTACACATGCTCTCACTGCGGAAAGAGGTTTATTTATAAAATAAACCTTCAAGACCACATTCGAATTCACACAGGAGAAAAGCCTTTCACCTGCCAGCAATGTGGAAAGAGTTTTACTCAATCTGGAAAGCTTGGAGTCCACATGAGAGTTCACACTGGAGAGAAACCTTACACCTGCCAGCAATGTGGAAGAAGTTTCAGCCAAAAAGGAGGCCTTAACAGCCACCTGAGAGTTCACTCTGGGGAAAAGTCAGCTACATGTGATCACACCCTTGCAAAAACTAACAATGTTTTTTTCGTTGTAACCATGGTTTAACTATGGTTTTAGTAATAAAACCATATTAACTACAAAATAAATCATGGTTCTGCGACAGGAAAACTATAGTTTTGTGGTAAAACCATAGTAACTACAAAAGAACTATGGTTTTACTACAGTATTGACAGTGAAACCATAGCAATGATTGAATCAACCATCTATAGCATAACTGTTTTTTTTTTGTAAACAAAAATAAATAAATAAATAAAAAATACATACATATAAGAGTGGCATTAGCTGCTCTTCCTCTTTCACATCTGAATTGTTTTGTTTTACTGGGGATTGAGTTGGTCTTGCAGACCCATATCCTTTTAATAATTTCCCAAACAGACAAAAAAAATACATACACATAAACAGTGTTTGATACCTTTAATTAAGCATGATTTTGAAAAGGGAATGAAAATATAAATAAATAAATACAAATATAAAAGAATGGCTTTAGCTGCTCTTCTTCTTTAAAATCTGAATTGTTTTGCTTCCTGGGGATTGAGTTGGTCTTGCAGGGCTTTTTTTTAACCACTATGCTTTTTTTAGTTCTGCATTTTTATGATGTTTTTGCAACCTGGCCATTTGGCAATACATATTCATAATTTACCTAAGCAATAACAATATGTATACAGTTGTAAGTTCACATGAAGTGCTATTTGGGACAGGACCCACGTCTCCTATAGATCACAGCACCTCACAGCAGACAACATCAAAGCAACAATACACATTTACCACGCGGGGGCCAGCCGTGAATAGTTGTAATTCACTGACAGCCAATGTTTTATTAAATTGACTCAAACATGCCTTCAGTGGAATTTAGAGAGTCCTAAAACAAGTGTAAACAAAAAAGAAGAAAAAAAAAAAACAAGTATAACCAATGAAATTATAGCTGCTGCAAAGCAATGGGAATGGACAAAAAGAACAAGGTCAATAAGATATATGGGTAACACTTTACAATAAGGTTCATTAGTTAACATTAGTTAACCACATTAGTTAACATGAACTAATAATGAACTGCACTTATACAGCATTTATTAATCTTTGTTAATGTTAATTTCAACATTTACTAATACATTATTAAAATCTTGTTAACATTAGTTAATGCAGCGTGAACTAACATGAACAAACAATGAACAACTGTATTTCCGTTAACTAACGTTAATGAAGATTAGTAAATACAGTAACTAATGTATTGCTCATGGTTAGTTCATGTTAGTTAATACATTAACTAATGTTTAACTAATGAACCTTATTGTAAAGTGTTACCGATATATGTACACAAGCAAATAACAATCAGTTAGATTAATCAGTACACATTTTACAAACAGTTGCAATTTACCAGAATATGCTCCATTTAGGTCTTATGTGCTAGAATGGATGTTAAGGACAAAAACAATGACCATTTATAATGTATCTGAAAGGAATGGATGGAGCAACAGAATGGTGCAACATGAAAATAATGGATGATTACAATTAGAATTTCTATTTTCTCTTTCTATTTCTGGGCAGTAAATGTATTTTCCTGCCACTCCAGGGATGGTTATATGGATATGTTGGCTGTGTGGTCCCTGTTTAAAGACTATGTGGCAGAATCTGCACAGGCGGTCTGCTCGAGAACAGCTCCAGCTGCTCATGTCATGGTCATGCTTAGGCAGAAAAACAAGAACGGGTGGCTGAGCTGAGGGAACTAGGAATTAAAAAGAAGTTTAAGATATAAGAAAGACAAAAAAAATGGACAGGGTAAAAATAATTAATTACACGGTTAATATAAATTGCAGAGTTAAAATGGAAATGATGGAAATAAATAAAATGACTAAAGCAGAGTTAAGACAACATCTTAGTGTCAGAGAAGTTTACAAAATGGAGGGGTTGTCTACATGTTGTTCATTCTTACCATTTTCACCACTGTCCTCAAAGGCAAGTGCTTTGTGTGAAGCGGTGCCAGCAGCACTTGTGCATAGTTCTGAAACAAAGTACAGTCTTTATGTTTTGCATTTGAGCAGGTTATTAGCATCATAGTACGATGACAAATTTTGGTTGTGTTTGTGATAACGATACTAAACTAAATCTGACAGGGTTTCTGCTGGTATCATCAAATCTAATGTAATGCTTTTTATAATGCATTTAATTTTTTTACAGCCACGCACGACCCATATATAAATATGTAACCTAAATAGGTAACACTTTACAATAAGGTTCATTAGTTAAACATTAGTTAATGTATTAACTAACATGAACTAACCATGAGCAATACATTAGTTACTGTATTTACTAATCTTCATTAACGTTAGTTAACGGAAATACAGTTGTTCATTGTTTGTTCATGTTAGTTCACGCTGCATTAACTAATGTTAACAAGATTTTAATAATGTATTAGTAAATGTTGAAATTAATATTAACAAAGATTAATAAATGCTGTATAAGTGCAGTTCATTATTAGTTCATGTTAACTAATGTGGTTAACTAATGTTAACTAATGAACCTTATTGTAAAGTGTTACCAATATAGAATAAAAAGGTGATTCTTAACTTATAGGTACTTTTATTTTTTTTGACAAATTCCTCTTCCTTTGTTAAGCTAAAATTAAAACCACCTTAACATTTTTTGCATACTTTATTATTATGATTTTTCCATACTTTTCAACCTCCTTTTAGGTCTCCTTGTTGCACACCCAGACTTTTAAACTTCAACAATGAAAATACAGTTTATAAATATTACTTATCTGGTAACTATTCATTTCCAGTCATTTCCACCACAATACTGTGTGTTTCTATGAAAATGTTGAGTGGCATCAGAGCACATGTTGGACACGGAGAAATTTAAATTTTCAGCAACAACAAATTAAGAAACATCAAAGTAAATATTGCTTGATCAGTTAATATATTTATTAAGTGTAATTTCCACCACATGCTGTTCCTTCAAAGGTGCTATTAAAAAGCAAAAAATGTTCGGTAAATAAGAGTATTTTAAATACATGAAATGCTAAGTATTAATTCAAAGCCAATCAGTGAAGCTATCTTCCATTTTTTCCACAAATAATCTACAGAAATGTCATTTCCACTACACTGTCCTTTGTGGTGCAAATGACATTCATGGTTACAAAGTACAATTAATATGGATTAGATCGACAGTAGATTTGCAGGACTGCAAATGTTTCAGTCCAGTCATGTTCCAGCATTGGTATGAAGCTTCCCTACAATTACGTTAATTTCATGTCATTTCCATTTCATTTCCACCAACACACACATTTTTTTTTATATTTATAAAGGTCTCATCACTCATTAAACATTCATCCACAATTTATGAGATCATGCTCTACTTAATATAAAAATGCAATATTCATTATCTTATAAGATCTTACCCAAACCAATGTTTAGTTTCAGAGTGTGACAGGTGTACAGTTCATGATTTGGACCTTAGGGCAGTTAATTTGTCTCGTTGACAACTGTATAAATATTTTACAATCTGAAAAAAATGGTAAAACTAGTTACGAAAATGATCTTAAGACAATTCCTGAGTGACATAAGTTATTCAATTTTTAAACAACAGCTGTATATTGTGATGTGGTGGAAATTACAGTTGTTCATTGCAAAAAAAATAGTAAAATATTAACAATTTATCTTGTAATCTAAGTTTCAGACCTTAAAACTTGACAAACTATTAGGGTCTGTGTAATGTGACTCAAACATTATCCACGGTTCTTCTTATTAATATTGAACACATTTTTTCCCTTTAATTTTCAATTTTTTAAAATTATTTGATGAATAGAAAGTTAAAAAATAACAGCATTCATTTGAAATAAAATATTTTTTAACATAAAAAATGTCTTTTCACTTTTGATCAAGTTAATTTTTCCTTGGGAAATATTATATATTACTTTCTATTAATCAAATAATTCTGGAAAAATAAAATGTATCATGATTTCAACAAAATTGTGAAGCAAAAACATATGTGTGTGTATATATTGATCATTAGAAATGTTGCAAATCAGCATTTTAGTGTGACTTTACTAAGGATTGGCATAATGAAGCTATAATTCAAATTGAATCACATAATACAATAACATATAATATGTGACCCTGGACCACAAAACCAGTCATAAGGTTAAATTTGACAAAACTGAGATTTATACATCATATGAAAGCTCAATAAATAAGCTTTCTATTGATGTATGGTTTGTTAGGATCGAACAATATTTGACTGAGATACATCTATTTGAAATCAGAAATCTGAGGATGCAAAAAAATCAAAAAGACTGAGAAAATCACCTTTAAAGTTGTCCAAATTAGGTTCTTAACAATGCATATTACAAATCAAAATTACATTTTGATATGTTTACAGAAGGAATTTTACAAAAAATCTTCATGGAACATGAACTTTACTTAATTTCTTAATGATTTTTGACATAAAAGAAAAATCTAAAATTTTGACCCATACAATGTATTTTTGGCTATTGCTACAAATATACCCCAGCGACTTAAGACTGGTTTTGTGGTCCAGGGTCACATATAAGTTATATTTTAAAATGCATTCACCTAAAAAGTATCATAAATTTAAATATTATATTATACTATACTATATATATTACATATTATATAATATAGACTATTCAAAAACATTAAACAATCTTAATGATCCCAAACTTTGACCGATTATATGTTTTAAATTAAGTGCCATTGATTTTGACAATGCAAAGATGATAGTCTTGGATGTGAGAAAATCTATATAATTTAAACTGCATCCCTTCTAACCTTACTTAAATCAGCATATTCGTGATATCTTCCCCTTAAATTGTTTTCTGCTGATTCATTCAAGAATCAATCAAGTTTCTGTCTTTATGAATGTATCAATGATTCATCGACTCAAAAAAAAAAACCCCGCTGATTTATTCCGTAACAAAACACTAATTATTACTTGTTTATTGAATGACAAATCTGCAATCGTGGTAATGTCCTGAAAACAGCATTCTCTTTTGGTCCGCTCACGTTGCTTAACTAGGCTACATCATATGTAATTTTCTTGACTTTCATACTTTTAATGCCCCGCGGAAACCCTGTCTGATCATCAGCCCTACACTAAAATGAAAACATACCTGGAGTTGACTCAGGCCTCTCTGCTGAGGTCTCCTTCACTAGGAACATCAGTTCTGCTGGAAGAGCCACAGGTGTCTTTCCCTTTAGGCCTGGAGAGGCTGGAGCTACACAAACGTAAATAGACCAATTATTATATTTATGTAACCAAAATTAACTCAACATTTGATTACATGATCTAGATTACAGTGTTTTTACCATCAACTGGTGATGCCTTCAATCCAGCACTTGTATCAGGAGTTGGTTTGGATAGTGCAGCAGATGGAACTATAACATACAAAACCATCAGTCATTTCAGAGCATACAATATATGCTAGTAATAGTATAGTGTTGGTGTTAGTAGGAACTAAAACAGCCATATGTTTCCTTCTCCTGCCTGTCATAGATTTAAAATGCTTACATTTACACACTGTGTTCCTTGAGACCATCTTACAGTTTTTTTTCAGTCGCTAACAAGCGTTTGTCCAAACAGTTGTCACATTTTCAAAACTCTAAACACAATTAGCACAGCATCGGTCTTTTGTGGCCATACCATTCACACATTCCATGTCATTTTCACCCAATATGCAGTCAGTGAACACATTTCCACAGTGCTTACATTTTCTTAACAGACAAGCTATACCTACCAACAAAATTATGGATTGTTTTTGTAGTATTTACAAATGTTAACACAACATCCCACAATAGCAAAAACAATGTTTCAAACCTTAGATACAGTATAAAAACCTGTATCCTGTAAAAAAGTATGAATTACAGTTTTTCAATCGCTAACAAGCGCTTACCCATACTTCAGATACTTTTTCTAAACTCTTAACACAGACTCACATCTACAAAACATAATTGGCCAAAGGGATAATTTTCGTCTCAAAAATACATGCATCTCTCACTGCATCTGCTCCTCTCACTGCATCTCTCACTGCATCTCTCACTGCATCTGCTCCTCTCACTGCATCTCTCACTGCATCTGCTCCTCTCACTGCATCTCTCACTGCATCTCTCACTGCATCTGCTCCTCTCACTGCATCTCTCACTGCATCTGCTCCTCTCACTGCATCTCTCACTGCATCTGCTCCTCTCACTGCATCTCTCACTGCATCTGCTCCTCTCACTGCATCTGCATCTCTCACTGCATCTGCTCCTCTCACTGCATCTCTCACTGCATCTCTCACTGCATCTGCTCCTCTCACTGCATCTCTCACTGCATCTGCTCCTCTCACTGCATCTCTCACTGCATCTGCTCCTCTCACTGCATCTCTCACTGCATCTGCTCCTCTCACTGCATCTCTCACTGCATCTCTCACTGCATCTGCTCCTCTCACTGCATCTCTCACTGCATCTGCTCCTCTCACTGCATCTCTCACTGCATCTCTCACTGCATCTGCTCCTCTCACTGCATCTCTCACTGGAATCAGCTGTGGTTGGCCCAATTTACCCAACATAAATCAGCTGTGTGTCAATTATTCAATTGTTTGTTTATTATCAGCTGAGATAAATTTTTGATATTGATATTGTTTTTGAACCGATATCATTGCAGAAGCAGAGGTTTTTATACTGTATCTACACTGTTAAAAATTGCTGTAAAAAAACGGCCAAATTTTGACAGTAACATGCTGTTTTCCATTAAAACAGTCCATTCTGGGTATTATTTGTTAATTTCGAAAAGTAGCCTGCTGCTATGTATCGTGAATTAACAGCGTTCAAAATCGACTCTCTGAGACTGTGTTTAAAATCACACTCTACACCCTCATTCCCTATTCCCTACATGAGTTTACTAATATAGTCCACCTTACAGAGATAATGAAAACTAATGAGTGACTTCAGACACTGACGACCAGCAGCTGTTAATGAGCAGAATCACTGATTGATAGAGAAACAAGACAAACACAAGAACTATAGAACTGACTTCAGCCACAGCCTTAGATGAAATCAACTGAAAATTGAAACAACTCAACACACAGCTTTACCAACTTCACGCATTTCTAACCGGACAGATTTTATTTCCATCAGATGTCTATAGAAGATCTTATTCAGAATGAACAGATGTTTAGATGATGATGTTTTGTTTTGTTTGATGATACCATTGTGGAGATCAGTGTTTGCTTTAATTGAATTGGGCTCCTGACTCTTGATATTTAAACATAGATATTTTTTGCTGTAATTGAGTTTTTAATGATGCAATAGTGACAGTAATGCTGGTTAGTTGATGTTGGCTATTTTTAGTTGAGCATGAACTTGATCTATAGTTGTTGTTTTTTTTTTCCACCAAGTGTGTTACAGCGCACAGCAATTTCCCCAGTGTTAATTTAACACTCTGAGTGTGGACACATATAGACACTGAAGCAGTGTTGAAGTTAACGAGATAATTAGGTGATTAACAAAGTGATGATTGATCATTATTGAAGACACCTGATGTTAATAAGCAGAATCACCAAAGGAGAAAACCAAAAGTTTTAAGCAACCATTATAGCGGTCAATGTTTGCATTAGTTGGGCTCTTGACCCTTAAATCTACAATATTAGGGCGTTTGGCTGCTGTATTTGAGTTAAAACAGCCAGACATAAGCTCATGTCATCAGGTGATGATTATGTTTTAACATATTCATTGATTGACATGAATCACCTAGTGTATAATCTATTATTATTATTATTTTGCTTATTGTAATAGCCTTTACAAGATATAAAGATTTTGAATATATTTTTTTTACAACCTGTTTAAAAAAACAGGTCTTTCACATCGGCACACATAGACATCAGGAACCAGTCCATTAACCTCAACAATGGTGACAAATGGCATATTCAGATAAACAGATCAACTCTGAACTCTCATAATTTATTCATGCCGCAATGCATGATGGGAGTTATGGATGAGTTCTGATTGGTTACAACATGCTTTTTGATGGTCACCGTTGTTGTGGTTCTCACGCTGATTCTTCATGTCTGTGTGTCTAAAATTAAATAAGCTCTTTTTTTCATCATCCGTCTGATTATGCCAAAATTGATTGCGCTTTTGTTCAACGTTTCTTGTCTGTAAGGAAATCCTACATCAAATACTCAAGTCACTATATGATAATTATGTCAAGCACAGTCAATGCCGCCTGATGACTTTTGCTCTTGGCTTGTCTGGCTGTTATAACTCAGTAATTGCAACCAAACAAGACCTAATATTGAAGATGTAAGGGTCAAGAGCCTAACTAATGCAAACACTGACCACTATAATGGTTGCTTAAAAATGTTGGTTTTCTCCTTTGGTGATTCTTATTAACATCAGGTGTCTTCAATAATGATCAATCATCACTTCGTTAATCACCTAATTATCTCATTAACTTCAACACTGCTTCAGTGTCTATATGTGTCCACACTCAGAGTGTTGAATTAACACTGGGGATTTTGCTGTGCAACAGATTTTTTGGCAACGTGGCAATCAAGAAAAAAAAAGATTCAATAGATATTTTTTAAAACTGCAGTAGCATTTATACTCAAATGGAGACATGAAGAATCAGCACATGAATCTCAACAATGGTGACAATTAGAAAGCTTCATGCTGCAATGCATGCTGGATATCAACACAAAACCTCATCATTGTTGAGATATCATCATTGTTCATACGTGATTCTTGATGTGTGTATCTAAACTATACCAAAGTTGTTGTTTTTTTTTTTAAATAAGTGGTGTTTTCATAACTGGATGCTCAGTTTTTTGTTTTTTTGTTTTTAAATCTAGCATCAATATTCAATGAAAGAACAGACACTGGATAAAACCTGTGTCTTTACCAACACTGATCTCCACCGTGGTAGTGAAAGAAAAAAAAACGAAAGAAAAAAAAACGAAAAAAAAAAACGTCTAAACCTCTTCAACTCTCTTCTGTAGACGTCTGACAGAAATAAATTCAGTGTGGTAATAAGTGAAGCTGGTAATTTTTGAAGCTGGCAGTTTTAGGAGTTTAATCAGATCTTGAGAGATTTAATGTCTTCTTTAATTTCAGTTGATTTCATCTAAGGCTGTGGCTGAAGTCAGTTGTTTTTGTGTTTTTCTTCAGCAATTTTGTTTGTTAACAGCTGGTGTTCATCACTAATGCTCAATCAGAACGTGATCAATCATATAATTATCTCATTAACTCAAACACTCTGTAGTGTTGACACATTATAAGTGTTAATTTAAAACTGAGGATTTTGCTGTGGGTTTTAAAGGGTTAAAGATGCACGATGAAAAAAAAACAGCATGAAATGTAATTTAACAGTAATAAACTGTAATTAATTTACGGCAACACACTGTAGAAAAACAGTAACATGCTGGCTACCAGAGCTGCCAGTAGATTACTGTTAATTCAAGAAAAAACAGTAATATACTGTAAAACACAACAGTCAGATTTACTAAGCAAATCAAGTTATTTTCTCTAAAATATTAGTGAATGTTCATAGAAAAACAATTATGCAAAGTCATTAACTGGTAAGGAGAGTAAATATTTAATTGTGCCTAACTGGTGTGTTTTTGTACAAGAGAGATCTGTTAGTTTAATTTAGTTTTGTGGGTGACCATTGTGCTGGAGAGTAGAGCTTGTGCTTCAGGCAATGATGAGCCGCAAGCACTGAGGTTTTGCTGCTTTATTTAAAGACAGTAATTGTGGAATTGCTGATATAGTGACAATCTCTTTACTAAGTACTTTATTACACAAATTTGTGATTTTGTTAGTTAATGACAATCTATAAAGATTTGAGTAAAAGTCGGTTGCTTTCTTATTACACTTTAAGTGTTTGTGGGTTTATATTAAGAAATATTTCTTCTTAGTGGACTCAAATTAAAAAAGTTCACTGTACTAACGCCATATAAACAATCGGTTTTATTTTTTTTTTTCAAACTGAATTGGTTTGAAGCAATTGGTTTCCAAAATAAAATGAGTTATGGTATAATAACGGTAACATACTGTAAAAATGAAGAGCTGTAAATTAACGGTAGAGAGCTATAAAAT
Organism: Garra rufa; assembly: GCF_049309525.1. Lineage (NCBI taxonomy): Eukaryota > Metazoa > Chordata > Actinopteri > Cypriniformes > Cyprinidae > Garra > Garra rufa. Next base: position 71,707,217 of record NC_133362.1, read on the forward strand.
AACAGTATAATGCTGGCAACCACAGCTGCCAGTAGATTACTGTTATTTTACAGTGCGATTTTTTAGAGTGTAAGGTTTGGAATATTGTTGGATGTTGCTATTGTGGGATGTTGTGTGTTAACATTAGTAAATACTACAAAAACAATCCATAATTTTGTTGGTAAGTATAGCTTGTCTGTTAAGAAAATGTAAGCATTGTGGAAATGTGTTCACTGACTCCATATTGGGTGAAAACGACATGAAATGTGTGAATGGTATGGCCACAAAAGACAGACGCTGTGTTTAGAGTTTTGAAAATGTGACAACTGTTTGGACACACGCTTGTGAGCGACTGAAAAAAAAACTGTAATAATTGAATGACAGTGGTGATGAGTTTCTGGATGTACTATACATTCAATATATGATTACCACATAATATATGTCTCAACTCACAAACAAATGAATCATGTTCATTCATGTATTGCATTCACTTTCTATTGCATCGAATTATCATCATTTCCTGAAATGTGTCATGTGAAATGACCATGCTTAAAATACTAAACATACAGTATTGTGTATTTCTTTTATATGTTTGTTGTTTATGTGATTTACAATATTTGATGTACTATAAACTATTAAGCAAATCAAGTCAAATTATTTTATTTAGCAACACAGGTGGAATTTAGTGGAATTAATTTGATTTCAATTCTGTTTCCTGACATTCCAATTCCAAATCCAATTCCATTCCAGGAAGTGAACTGGAATTTACCATTCATTCTCAATTCAATTCATGAATGGCCCCAATCCTGTTTGGAAACATGTGGCCTAACCCTGAAGATCGCAGAGATTGGATACATTAATTTTGTGCTTTTTTTAGTTCGTTTTAGCTGTATAAGTAAAACTTAATTAAATCCCACAGACATGCCAAACCAATGTACTACCCTAAACACTACTCACTAGTCTGAGCAGGAGGAGCAATCTGACTCAGTGAACAAGCCTGCATTCAAGTGTTAATACCCAATGAAACATGAATGCAGAACAAAAATGCATACTTACCCTCATTGTAGCTGGTATCAATTCATCATGGCACGAATTCATAGTCCTTAGGACAGTAAGTACATTCTCCCTGGGAAGAATAGCACTTTTTTCTGCATCTTGATCTACCATGGAAGAAAAACTGAATTTTAGGTTTAAAATTGGTTTTGTTAAAACCAATCAAACTCTTTGCACTGTTATGTTATAACATATATGCCCTTTACGTTGCGCAAGGCTTATATATATATGCACACACATACGGTCTGAGATAAAGTTATCAAATCAACTGTAAACATCTATAAATATTATTCCCTGTCATGCACAAGACTAGTTTTCTTTTCAGAATATTCCTTTTATTATTAGTAGGGTATATAAAAATAATTAAGGAATATTCTGTCTTGTGCATGACAGGGAATAATATTTAGATATTTTTACAGATGGTTTGGTAGCTTTATCTCAAAAGGTTATGTTGTTTAATGGATGTTCATTATTTCACACATTGAAAGTTGTAAAATTATTATAAAGCCCATACATTTGTTTCTAAAATTAGGCTATTAAGGCTTGTGCAACGTAAAGGACATATATTAAAGTCTACCTTATCTAATTTGCACAAAGAATTTACAGCAGTAAGCTACCTTAGACAGTGCAATGTGTATCTGCGAGTTATCAACACATTACTACTGAAAACCATTCACATAAACGTAAAAACAACAACATATTCATTCATTATTTAGCTCGTATTTACCACAAGCCAAACAAGTGATGTCATGGTAACTAAACGGATAATTCAACCGAATGACATAAAAACTGTACACATGAACATATAAAACGATCATGTTCATTCATAACTTTGCGTGCAAATCAACCTTTGATGATATAATAGTAAACAAAAGCAGACAGCGTAAAGTTTAGTAACGACCAACGGAGCGAAGCGGGCGTTTTCGCTCAACAACTAATTGGATATCATTATTAACGGCACCAAAAACGTAACCTATAAGGTAATATATATAAATAAAGTAACTTACCTTTGATAGATGTGCTGAATAAAATGAACGAGGCAGATCTTCACTGAGAGTATTTCACGCTCCGAGTCGGTATGAAAATGGCGACTTCAAACTTCCCGGGGAGGCGAAACACGGAAGAGCGCCACTAGAGCGTCAGTGGACAAAAGAATATTGCATCCGTAGTAGTTTAGCACTACCATTGAGAATGAATGGGAAACGGTTTAGGGCCGTTTAGCTAAACTATGCACGGCTGCCGCGCGCGAGACCCGGGTCCGATTCCCGGCCAATGCAGGAAAGGAGGTCTTTTAATTAAGTTGTGTGTGTGTGTGCTTGCATGTGTGTAAGGTTCTTTAAAATGAAGCCTGATTTACTTGAAGGAGCTCCAACCTTTGCACACCGACCAACCCCCGTTCCCTGACGAATCTTTTCAGAAACTCATTAGTCCGTCTATATTCGTCAAATGCCTATAAAACTTGTTCACTTTATCTATAGGTTGACGAAGTTTAGCAGTGGGCAATATACTCGTAAATGCGGTGTTAATTCCAAACGTTCTCCCTCCTTTCCGAGCATTGGTGGTTCAGTGGTAGAATTCTAGCAGCGGGCGATATGATCCACGTAAATGCGATGTTACTGCCACATGATTTCCCATCCTTTTTTTTTTTCATGTTCCCATTATGAAAAGTAAATAATTTAATAATAGTAAAGTGGTCCAAATGAGGACCCCCTGTAATGTGTAGCATTCAAGATATTGGGAGACTCAATAAGATCAAGGCAGGTTGATTTGTTTTTTTCATGGAGTAGTGGCTCCTTATGCTGATGTCGGTGAAGTCAAGTGGGCTGGGGGCGAAGAACACCGGATACAGCTCCTCGTTAGTATAGTGGACAGTATCTCCGCCTGTCACGTGGAAGACCGGGGTTAGATTCCCCGACGGGGAGACCCAGCTCTTTGCTGCTGCTGAACGACTCATCCAAAAGATTTTGGTGCTGACAGAGGTCACAGAAGGAGTTCTGCTTCAACGTCAGCCAGAGCCAAAACAAATGCGTTGGCCGGGAATCGAACCCGGGTCAACTGCTTGGAAGGCAGCTATGCTCACCACTATACCACCAACGCAAGTGCCCGACTCCAGCTTTTAGCCATCTGAAAAGAATGCTTGAAATGCGCAAGTCACTGATAGGGCAAAAGGAGCTGAAGCCATCTTTGTTTGTATCCCGTCATGTACGAGAGAGTGCTGTCTTTCCATGCGGGCTAAAGAAATCTGGAGCTGCGACGCAGAAAGCGCAAAGGCCGCAAGTACAGAACGTGGTGAGGCGCGCTTCGTTCCACTGCCCATTGGCTGGTGGCCAGTTTTACTCTTGACACTCCAATACAGCTCAGTTGTAAGCAGGAACCCCAAAAACAAAGATCACCCGCAAAGGCTCCTCTCCACGGAAACCTTTACTACACCTTCTTGGGCCTGTGCACTCGCTGCACTAAACCACTACGCTCACCAAGGGTAATCTAGGGTGCCGACACCTGTCAACGTGATTTTAACCCCCCCTTCCCCTCACTTTAAATGGGAGGAGTAAAAGTTAAAAAAGAAGAGGTCATTTCTGCCACCTCCATTTTTCATCCGGGTGCAGTGCATGCTGTCCTTGGTGTCCTCTGCTGCCCACATCTAGCCAACCAAAAAGCATACAAACCACCCTCAGACGTAGTCGTGGCCGTACCTTCCAGCGATCAGCCGGCTGAACAATTCCTAACATTTCCTAACAGTATTTGAATACTTCCAAACGTCGTCTGAACATTTCTGAACGAAGTCCGAACGAGCTGCATACTCCTTTGTAACTACAACCGAACAGGTCCTAATGCAAATCCTAAAGCTTCGAACAAGTGGGACAAAGCAGCCAATCAATTCCTACCAAGAGGAAAGAGCCAATCGGCCATCGAGTTGACATACCAATCGCGCCGCTGATTGGCTGAATGAGTTTTGTGACATTCCAGCTGTTTACTGGACATCTGCTAACCGGAGATCGAAGGTAAGCAAGATTATCAAATTACAAATCCGTAACACTAATGTCAAACATCAAATTATGATTTTATTCTGATCGGTACATGCTTGCGTAGCAAAGTAAGCTAACTTAAAACTGACGTGTATCAGTTATCGCTAGCTAATGCTAATTAACCCTTTGATGCATAACATGGGTCATAAGTGACCTGACTGAGTTTTTATTTTCGATATTTTTGCAAGAATTCTATTTCATCATTCAGTATTCCAAGTATTCAGTCCCTGTTATTTCAGTCATGGCTGAGTGATTATTTTCTGAATGTATGTTAATCATTTATTATTTCAGGTAATTATTATATAACTAGTTTTTAATTTCCACAAATCGTTGTTCATTTTCCTTTCATACTTTATATACAAACACAGTTTTTGTAATTTTACATGAAAATCTATTTGTACATTTTTGCAAGTAGAAACTTATTTACTGCAGAAAATAATTAACCTGCCACATTTTTTACCACTTAACATGTCTTGCATGTTTTTTTTTTATATTTGATGCATGTATATTTGTACATTTGATTCACATTTAAAGTTAGTGTTATTCAGTGATATTAAATTATATTTTTACCTGAATAAAACCATTTAACTTAAGCTAAATTAGTAATTAGTTCTTAATTAGTTTTTTTTAATCCTACATTATTTTTAATATTATTAATAATAATAATAATAATAATAATAATTTTAATGCAAAAAAAGGTTTATCCCACTTAGTATTTCTGTCTTGTCTCTAAAAAAATAATATATATATATATATATATATATATATATCTTTCTAAAATATAATCTTGTCTGATGTCCTCATGTGACTGGTTGGTAGCTCAATCGAAGAGAATGCATAACAGAAATGCACAACTGCATTGATTTGGTCCATATTATTTTTCAGATATGACCAAAACAGGCAAATCTTCTGCTTATTGGACTGACATCTGCTATAGGTATGCCCAGGGCACCTTCCAGTTCAGTACAGGCAAAAGGCCTGGAAGCAGAAAATGGAAGGAGGTCCTGGAGCGGATTGATGCCTGTCCTCTGCAAAGAGGGAACAAGGTGGACCTGTTTGGCAGGCACATAGAGTGCACTTGTGGGTTCCACAAGGTAGGTAATGATAGAATATTTAAAAAGCAAGATTAGTCCCTGTATCATGTAATAGACTATTTAGTGGACAATCCTCTGATCTATTCTCAGAGACCACAGTTCTGCAGAACAATTTCGTGAAATTATTTAACATGTATAGTATGACTTTCGTTTGTTCCTAATCTTCATTTTCTTCCAGTCAACAGATAAGGTCTTGATGGAGGCAGGGCCTGAGGTAGAGGCAGGCGGCAGCTCAGAGGAGGCAGGGACATCACAGGCAGAACAGGGGGTGAAGTGTTCTCTGTGTAGTGTGGTTGTGGAGGCAGAGAAGTTTTCAGAGCACCTCTCTGACTACCATGCTGAAGAGAGTTGTGACAGCTGTGGGGCCAAGGTCCAGGGTGCTATTGGACTCCTCCAACACATTGAGTCCAAACATTATGGGGCCCTATTGGCTCCACGTGACAGCCCTTCAAAAAATCCCACACCGTCTTTGTGCCCTTCACCATCTCCACAGCTGGTTCCACCTCCACAGCACTTGCCATCTCCACTGCCAGCACTATTGTCTCCATCCACACGACCATCTCCATCCCCACGGCCATCTCCATCCCCGCGGCCATCTCCATCCCCGCGGCCATCTCCATCCCCGCGGCCATCTCAATTCCCGTGGCCATCTCCATCCCCGTGGCCATCTCCATCCTCGCGACCATCTCCATCACAGCAGCCCACTCCATCCACGCGACCATCTCCATCCCAGCAGCCCACTCCATCCACGCGACCATCTCCATCCCAGCAGCCCACTCCATCCATGCGACCATCTCCATCCCAGCAGCCCACTTCATCCATGCGACCATCTCCATCCCAGGAGCCCACTCCATCCCCAAGCCACTCTCCGGCTCTACAGTCCTCACCTACACGGTGCTCTCCATCTCCACAGCTCACTCCAACCTCATGTCCAGCACCCTCACTGCAGGCCACACCATCTCTGCCTCAGGCTGTTACTGATTGGGAGAGCTTTCTTCCCAGTCAGTTTAAGAGAGTCCTCCAGCCAGGAGACTGGGTGTGGATTGCTAAGTGCCTATATGAGCCCACAGGGCAGCTGAGGCAGAACATCCAGGCGAACTGGTTTTATCCACCGATGCAGCCCAAGCCATCTCCTCCTGAGCCTGGGTGGTACTTCCGACAAAGGATGTTCTTGTGGGCACCGATGAGGATATGGGGCATTCCTCTTAAATGCCCACAGTGTGGTCGGAAGATGCACCATTCAGGGATATACCCGAAGGTCAGGGAGGTGATCGACATGGATAGCCGCTACTACCTGGTGGGTGGGGACTATCCACGCTGCAGTGCATGCAAGTTGCCAGTATGCCCATGGAGCCAGGACATCCTTTCACAACTGGATGTGGCACACAGGACCCTGTTTCCAGCGGTGCTGACCATTCAGCTAGCCCTTGACAGGAAATGTGTGACCTTCCTCAGGCCAAGGACCAGTGGCAACAGTTCCTCCTACTTCCAGTCAGCATTGGAGGAAGTCCACAGTGAGGAGTGGGCACGACGGACCATCCAGTACCTCTCTGACTGTGAGCATCATTTGAGAAAGGTTTCCCTGGTCCAATCTGCGATGACACTTGCCTTTTCTGCACCTGCACCCTTCAGGCCACTTCCACTTGCCCAGTGGTTTGAGACTGTCCACTCCAACGACATCCTCAGTCATCTGGATGGGATGAAGGGGGTGATTACCTCCACCTATGGCCGAATCCTTAAGATGGATTCTACTAAGAAGGTTTGAACATCAGGTTTATTTTCAGCCATTCATGTTAATTAATTGGAATATTTATAATTTCATCAAAAAAAAAGTGTGAATTTGTGTTTTATATATTGTAATTCACCATAAAAAAAAAAAAAAAAAAAAAATATATAAATATATATATATATATATATATATATATATATATATATTAGGGGTGGAGCCGAACCCGAATACGGTATTCGGAAAGGCACAAATAGCGTGTTTTTAACGAATACTTATTTCGAACAAATACCTTAATAAATATTTGTATTCGGGAACAAGAAAAACGTTCTATCAAAAAAGCTGCGTTTCCTCAGGAGACCGCAGTCACTGTATGCCCGCATGAGTGAGTGAGTGAGTGACATTCAGGAGTCGGGGGGTGGGGGTAAAAGAGGTGACTGACACAGGCTGCTCCACAAAGCAACAGAGAAGACTCGGCTGGGTGAAAAAAGACTTCACTGCGTCACTATTTTTGATGAATATATTTCTGTACCTTAACTGGGTTTATAACTTTGGGAAGCAGAGTTTGATCGGGAGATTATTCTATTAGGGGCCGTTCAAATGCGCGCTAAAGTTCGTCGTTATTTCAAATGTAGACGCGCGGTATGCGCGCTCATAATGAAAGCAACGCTCACACGGTGCTATGCGCTCGTTTTTTCCAGGCGCGTCCGCGCCGCATCGAGATAAATATTCTATAGTCTTGGATAAATACAAATAAACTTTTCAGAATGCCACATGCGCACGCAGGTCATGTGACAAGAACCAACAAATCAGCTTCACCCTTTACCTTATACCATTGAAAAAACAGCCAATCATATCTGTACATGAATAACCATTTTTAAAGACATTTAATAGCAGAGCTAATGCAAGCGATTTTTAATGCTGGAAATCCATTTATGCTTTGCTGAAAAGCATAAAGCATTTTTTCCGTGTCGTCATTGAGTGATCAGGTCATGGTTGCTTAGTAACGGCAGACGCCACGAGAAGTTCTTTCAGAAGAAGAACATTTTTATTTTTATTCTGTTCTGCATCCTCCAACAAGGACAGGTGCTGGTGGGGTTCATAATGTTCATAATGGTATTTTATTAGTTGGTTTAACCATAGATGAGGTAATGGCTGTCATGTTTTTATTTTTTTTCTATGACGTTCCTTGTTACATATTCAAAAACATCAATCAATATTGCATATCCATAATTATTATAATGGATATAATTACAGAATACTTACACTATAACGTAAATTAAAAGTTAAGCGCACAAAAAAACCCCAGGATTTTTACACTTATTTTGAATTTTACTCGAATACAAATACAAATACAAATACTTTTCCCCCCTCAACAAATACAAATACAGATACAAATACCGGCTGCTTTGCACACCCCTAATATATATATATAAATATATATATATATATATATATAATTAAGACTGTCAGAATGTCTTTGTTTCCTTATGTTTGTAATTCAGATCACCAAAAAGTTGGCTGGTGGCATTGGGGACACGGCTGCATGGATGACCAACATTGGGAATGAGCTTGGCCAGGTTCTGAACAGTGTTCTGACAACAGCTGAAACGCTACCAGAATGCTGGCGAGCCAGAGCCTAAGGTCATCTATGTTGATCGGGATTGCGGCAGTCAGTCAGGTGGGATTTTCAAATTACTATTTTGTTACATGTGCATTGCTATATATTTTTCAAGAGTTAATAGTAGTGTAAAAAAATATTTTCTCCCTATTGGTGAGGGTAATTAGTATTATTTTATTTTTACCGTCAATGTAATGTAATTGTAATAAATTACAATGAATGAAAAGTATGTTGAAAAAAACATCAAATGCATACTTCTTTTTGTTTTCATCCTCCACAGGTACACCTGCTGTGCTAAATCTTTTTCGGCCATGGAAGTCTATGGTAAGGCTAGATATCTTCCATTTTATGAGAAGATTCAACTGCGGCCTTACTACAGAGCACCACCCTCTCTATGGTAACTTTTGTTCAAAACTTTCCTCCTGTATCTTTGAATGGGATCAGGAGGATGTGAAAGAACTTAAGGCAGCCAAGAGAGGGGAGTGGAAAAGCAGCCATGGAGGACAGGCTCCAACTGAGGCACAGCTCATGGCCAGCATCAGCCCAGGTGAACTGGCAAAGCACTGTACACTCAAAAAAATGATTCTTTAAACTAACTCAATTCAATTATGGACAGTGGTTCCAAACAACCAAACAACATATAAGGATTTTTTTCAATCTTTTCAAAATTATTCTGTTAAGACAACACAATTGAATTAGGAAAATCAATGTGAAATAGTAATGTCCAACCAAATCAATGTAATCAATGTCCTTTAACTTAAAACCATTAAGTTTAGTCAGCTTGTTTTGGTTTACTAAAAAATAGGCCAAAGAGCTCATAATTTATTCATGTCGCAATGCATGATGGGAGTCATGGATGAGTTCTGATTGGCTACAACTTGGTTTTTTGGTGGTCACCGTTGTTGTGATTCTCACACTGATTCTTCATGTCTGTGTGTCTAAAAGCAAAAAAGCATTTTTTTTTCATCATCTGTCTCATAAAGCCAAAACTGACAGATCTTTTGTTCACAGTTCTCTTGAACTCTGTAAGGAAAACCTAAGTCAAGTACTTAAGTCACTATATGATGATAGCTATTT
>NC_133362.1:72017292-72190787 GCF_049309525.1 Garra rufa
GTAAATTTTCTGCAAAAAAAATCTGGTGATCAAAAATGATTAGGCTGTAGTTAAGAACTGTTAGTTTTATGGACAGTTAGAATGTTTTGTATATGCAGACAAGGGCTTTATGATGGGCCTGATTTGAATTTAGAAAAATGTTTTATTTTTTAAACATGTTTGAAGTTCTTAATAGCTTTCACTGTTGCACATTTAGTCTTTTTATTTTTTTTACAGTAATGTGCATTTTGCAGTTTGTTTACATGGTGTACATTGGATGCACATATTTATGACTTCTTGTTACAGTATTCATTTAAAATAAAAGTTGTTTAAAATAAATAACTGTGTGCACCCTATTATTAATGTAGATGTGTATTTCAGTAATAAACTTAAGTAGGGGAGTTTTAAGTTACCAGCATTTATATCAAAATATGGATCCCATGTCTGCAAAACTAACATTTTAAATGAAATATTGATAGCTAATCGATATCGAATCGAATTGAATTGAATCGAAACCATAAAAATAAGAATCGAATCGAATTGCCAAATTGGTCACAATACCCAGCCCTAATTCACATCCTAATGAATAAACAACCAAGAGTTTAAATATTCCTTTCTATCTCCTCCTCTCTGACTCTCTCTTTCCACCCATCCCCCCTCCCCACTCTCACCCTAACACTCAAAAAACACACACCCACTTACTACGCACACACATAAGTGCAGAGCAGAGAGGGATCAGATTTGTTTTTTAATTTTCATTAATTCATAGATCTTTGTATAATTATCAAATGAACGGTGTCTGATCAGAATGACTAGTAGTCTGTATGAAAAAAGTTTCAAAGACTTTGGATGCTGCACTTTAAAGATATAATAAAATTACGGCTATCTTTTTTTACTCCGATTTCAATCAATCACCACATCAACACCGTTCAAGATATCCTAAATCTGCTCGCAATTTAGCATCTTCAGAATGTTGGCATCATGTCAAAAAAGTTTGGTGTGAATTGGTTGGATTTCCCGAGAGAAGTATATAAAATTCCACAGCCTGATTTTTCCAAATATCCACATTCAAATCAAAATAGCCGACTTCCTGTCGATCGTAGCTAATGGGTGTAAATTAGAAATGTTTCTGGCTTGATGAGATCAATATATGTACCGAGTGTGGTGACTGTAGGACAAACTAAACCCCCAACTTTTGTCAAAAGGTGGCGCTATGGAGCGCCTGCTCCACGCCCATTTATGGGCTTTTATCAGTGTCTAAATATCATTAATACAGATGTGTGTGTGAAGTTTCATGAAATTCTGAGTATTTTAAGTGGCTTCAAAACACAAAAAACTAAAGCTAAAGTTTGACACGTTGCCATGGCAACATGATAAAAGTTATCGATAATGCAATTCACAGATTCTCATTGGCCATGTTTCAACATTATTGAGATGAAGTTTGAAGCAAATTGAGTAAAATTAAGAGGTTGATTTAAAAGCATTTAGAAAACGTTGCGCTTTGTGCTGCCAGTTGGTGGCGCTATAACTTTGACTCCTAATAGTCACATCTCTGTGATCGGCATTATAAGATGAACAAACTGCTGAAGTTTGGTCAAAATCAGACAAAGTGTGTTAAAGTTATTAGACACTTCCTGTTTCTCATTTCTCGCCATAACTTTGTCGCCCCGCCACGGCCAAACCGTTCGAGATATCAAAAATCCCCTGGCAATTTTGCGTCCCCAATGTCTTGAGATCATGCTGACCGAGTTTGGTGGCCATCGGTGGAAAGGCCTAGTAGGAGTATTTCAAATTCCATTGCATGCGCTTTTTAGACATCCCTGAATAGCTGACTTCCTGTTGGGCGAAGCACCGACTTTGAGCACGAAGGTTATTTAGCCCGATGAGGTCTATATGTGTATGAATTTTGATAACGGTAGGTCAACCGGCGTGTGCTCCAGAGTCCCTCAAATGTAAAAAATTTTACCGCTGTGCCACGCCCCCCCCAGGTGACCCCCCCCCATATCAAAGTTTGTCCGGCCCTGTTGGCCGCAGGTTCCAATGTGTGTGCAAAGTTTCAAGAGTTTTCGTGTATGTTAAGGGCCCCAAATTAACCCAAAACATTGATGAAATAATAATAATAATTAAAGCTGCAAGCAGCGATGAACGGGCCCTCGCACCCGGGCTCACCGCCGACCAGTGGCTTTAGGAAAACAGCAAACGGTGGGCAGTATGCTTTTAATACAGTAAATATATGAGAAATATGTCATAAGTCCAAAATGTGCCAAACTTCCCATTGGCAGCTGGTGGCGCTATGCCTATAAATGGCATGTAGATGTGTTCAGGCCAGCACTATTATCAAACATATGAAGTTTGGTGCAGATTGACCTTGGTATGTTTGAGTTAGTGAAAGATATGATATATCCTGGTGTCAACAGGTGGCGCTATGATAATATCTGAATATTGGCCTTTAGGTGTCTTCAGGCCAGGACTCTTACCAAACCTCTGAAGTTTGAGGCAGATCAGACATTTTATGGCTGAGTTATTACACCTATGTCCATGACGAAACATCAAACTTTGTCAGGCCGCCACGGACACGCCCTTTACTGAAACTCAAGATCTTCACAATTTAACATCTCTAAGGCCTTCTGCTTAAATCGTTACCTATCTGTACAATTTGTATGTGGATATTGCTTTGCTGGTGACTCCTGTTATAAGACATCACTCTTAAGCGCTACATAACTAAGAATCAATTAGGAAAACGGTGCACAGTTGGCAAATGCATTCACAGTAACCCTCTGCTAGTTTGGATTTTAAGTTTACTGAATTGAAAGGGTTACACTTTAAAATCAACACAGAGACACATACACACAATATATAAAATGTTGCCATCCAGTTTCATTTGTTAACATTAACTATATTAGTTAACATGAACAATAATTAAATAGCATTTATTAATGTTAATTAATATTAAGCTAAAAAAAAGTATTCATATATTGTTTAAAGGTAAATTAGTATCTTTTAGTTTATGTACTGTGAATTAACATGAACATGAACACAGTTCATGTGGGTGTACAGCAATACACAATAAAGTGCTCTATAAACGCTTAATTCTTTCAAAATATCTTTAAAAATCAAGTTGAGTGTTTTAATGGGGCGATATATATATAACTGATCTTCAAATTATGGTTTTCGGATGTTTTGAACAGATAACAGCAAAGTTTGTTTTGTTGTCAAAGTTTGTCTTGAAATTTTTAATTATTATTTTATATTCAATAAATAACACTATGAAAATATTGTTTACAATGAAGATAAATCACTCATGCTTAAAAGTTGTATTTTTCTTAATCTTTTGCTATGTGACTGAATAGGACAAGTTCATGGTACAGTTCAGTAAAAATAAATAAAAAACAACAACTGCAAAATACAAACAATGAAAGATTTAATGACCCTTTATATTTTCTCAAAATATCAGACATATTTATGTCGATTACGCTACAGCAATGTGCATCTTCCTCAAAGATGGTCTTAAGCAAAACAGCATGTTCCACTGGTCTCTCTCCCTTACACCCCTCCCCCCTTCAGTCACTCTTCAGTGACTCAATGGTGACTGAACACAGACAGGCACAGGCAGAGTGACAGCAGGTTTCTAATTTCTTTTTTTAATTTTCTTTAATTCATAGAAGCTTGTATAAAATTGATATTTACACCACTTGCTCAGAATGATAAGATCTCTGTGTGAAAAAAGTTTTAAAGAGTTTGGATGCTGCACTTTAAAGATATTAAAAAATTACGGTTATGTTTTTTACTACAATCTTTAAAAAATTACCACGTCAACACCGTTCAAGATATCCCAAATCCGCTCGCAATTTAACATCTTCAGAATCTTCTCTTCATGTTAAAAAAGTTTGGTGTGAATACCTTGTTGTTCTTAAAAGGAGTGTGAATTTGTTTACAGCCTGATTTTTCCAAAAATCCACATTCAAATCAAAATAGCCTGCCCCCAAAAGTGCCCCAACGGTTGAAAAAAAAAAAAAATAAAAAAAAAAAATAAGAACCCTTAGAAGAACAATAGGGCCTTCGCCCTTTTGGGCTCGGGCCCTAATTAAAGCTGCAAGCAGCGTTGACCGGGCCCTCGCCATCTGGCAGTCGCCATCCCGATAGCATCAGGAAAACGGTGCCCAGTTGGCACATGCATTCACAGTAACCCTTTGGACTAACCCTAACTGTCTCTCCTCCTGTCTGACTCTTTCTCTTGCCACCCATCCCCCCTCCTTACACTCAGCCACTTACCACACGAACACACACATAGAGTGCAGAGCAGAGTGAGATCAGATATGTTTTTTTATTTTTATTTTTAATTCGTGGAGTTTTGTATAATTATGAAATTAACTGTGCTTGATAAGAATGAATAGTTATTTGTATGAAAAAAGTTTCAAAGAGTTAGGATGCTGCACTTTAAATATATAATAAATCATTGAAAATGGAAAATGAAATTCTAAGCACGCTATCTGCCTCAAAAACACAGGAAATAAATATTTGAATGTATTTTTAATTTTTATTTATTTGCCATGGCAACAGCATTTGATGCATCAGGGACGCCTTTACAGACTCTCATTGGCCGTGTTTTTACATTATTCTGATGAAGTTTGAAGAAAATCGAGTACAAACATATTGTTCGTTGTTGGTTCATGTTTGTTAATGCATTAACTAATATTAAAAAAAGAGATCCTATTTTAAATACTTACCAACATGTTTTATGATCTACAACCATTTTAAAACAATATTTTAATGATCTATAAGCATCTGTGAAATAATGCTAAACAAATATATTAAAAATAAATACATATTAACTTGATGTATTTGTTTCTTCTTCTAATTAAATGAACTGAGCCGTAAAGTGTCATACTTATAAGATTTTTTATCATATCAGTGAGAGTGTGTGTATATCATTTTTCCTTTAAAAATTAAAAAAAAGATTTTAATGCTCTTTAAGCATTTATATAAAATAATTATGTAAAAGTACACTGACAGTACAGTACATATCAACTGATTCTATGCATTATTGTCATTCTTATACACTGAGAATGAGCTAAATAGCATTAGAGGCAAACGATTCCTTATCTTATGAGGACCTCTAGTGTTCATTCCTGGTATTAGAGCCTTAAAATGACAAACATATATTACACTTTTATAATGTTTTTGGGGCCTCTGAGCATGATAACATTTTGAAACTACTCAGATTCCCTAAGAATGTCTTGTTCTTTATATGTAAAAAAGTTTTGATGAGTTAGAATAATGCAATTTAAAGATATATGAAAATTACTCTTAATCTTTTTTACTGTTACTTTCATAAATCACCACATCAACACCATTCAAGATATCCCAAAGCCGTTCACAATTTAGCATCTTCAGTATCTTGGCATCATGTTGACAAAGTTTGGTGTGAACTGTCTGATTCTGCTATGAGTGATATGAATTTATTCACAGCTATATTTAAAAACACAGGAAACAAATGTTAAAGTTTGACATGTTGCCATGGCAACAGCGTTTGATGTATCAAGGACCCCTTCACAGATTCTCATCGGCCGTGATTTGATATTATTCTGATGAAGTTTGAAGCAAATTGAGTAAAATTAAGAGGTTGATTTAAAAGCGTTTTGCAAGCAACACACTTCCTGCTGCCAGTTGGTGGCGCTATAACTTTGACTCATAATAGTCACATCTCTGTGATCGGTATCATACGACGAACAAACTGCTGAAGTTTGGTCAAAATCAGACAAAGTATGTCAAAGTTATTAGGCACTTCCTGTTTCTCATTTCTCGCCATAAATTTGTCGTCACGGTCAAACCATTCGAGATATCAAAAATCCCCTGGCAATTTTGCATCCCCAATGTCTTGAGATCATGCTGACCGAGTTTGGTGGCCATCGGTGGAAAGGCCTAGTAGGAGTATTTCAAATTCCATTGCATGCACTTTTTAGACATCCCTGAATAGCCGACTTCCTGTTTGGCGAAGCACAGACTATGAGTGTGAAATTTGTTCGGCCCGATGAGGTCTATATGTGTATGAATTTTGGTGACTGTAGGTCAACCGTTGTGCGCTCCAGAGCCCTTCAAAAGTCGCAATTTTTAACGCTGTGCCACGCCCCCCCCAGGTGACCCCCCCATGTCAAAGTCTGTCCGGCCCTGATGGCCGCAGGTTCCAATGTGTGTGCAAAGTTTCAAGAGTTTTCGTGTATGTTAAGGTCCCCGAAATCCCCCAAAACATTGAAAAAAAAATAAATAAAAAAAAAAAAAATAATAATAATAATAATCCTTAGAAAAACAATAGGGCCTTCGCCCTTTTGGGCTCGGGCCCTAATTAAAGCTGCGAGCAGCGATGAACGGGCCCTCGCACCCGGTCTCAACGCCGACCGGTGGCTTCAGGAAAACAGCAAACGGTGGGCAGTATGCTTTTAATACAGTAAATATAGAAAAAATATGTCATAAGTCATTTAAATGTGCCAAACTTGCCGCTGCCAGCTGGTGTCGCTATGCCTATAACTGATTATTGGCATGTAGATGTGTTCAGGCCAGCACTATTATCAAACATATGAAGTTTGGTGCAGATTGACCTTGGTATGTTTGAGTTAGTGAAATATATGAGATGTCCTGCTGCCAACAGGTGGGGCTATGATAATATCTGAATATTGGTCTTTAGGTGTCTTCAGGCCAGGACTCTTACCAAACCTGTGAATTTTGTGGCAGATCAGACAGTTTCAGGCTAAGTTATAACAACTTCTATGTCTATGCAGAAACATCAAACTTTGTCAGGCCACCACGGACATGCCCTTTAATGAAAACTCAAGATCTTCACAATTTAACATCTCTAAGGCCTCAAGATCAGACTGACCAAATATAATGTTGATTTAATTAAATGCAATCAATGCAAGGACTTCAGATAGATGCCAACTGTGAACCAGTATGCTACAAATTCCCTATTTTCTGATGATGATAAGAACATGTAATTCATGATGATAGCAAAATGTTATTATTGCTTCCTTTACATCCACCACTTCTGCTTAAATGTCATTGTTACCTATCTGAACAATTTTTGTATAATATATTTTTGTATAAAATCAATTTTTGTCATAACTAAGAATCAATAAGGAAGACGGTGCCCAGTTGGCACATGCATTCACAGTAACCATCTGCTAGTTTGGATTTTAAGTTTACAGAATTGAAAGGGTTACACTTTAAAATCAACACACAGACACATACACACAAAATATAAAATGTTGCCATCCAGTTTCATTTGTTAAAATTAACTATATCAGTTAACATGACCAATAAATAAATAGCATTTATTAATGTTAATTAATATTACGCTAAAAAAAGTATTCATATAAAGTTTATGTACTGTGAATTAACATGAACATGAACACAGTTCATGTGGGTGTACAGCAATACACAATAAAGTGCTCTATAAACGCTTTCTTTCAAAATATCTTTAAAAATCAAGTTGAGTATTTTAACGGGGTGATATATATATATATATATATATATATATATATATATATATATATAACTGATCTTAAAATGATGGTTTTCAGATGTTTTGAAGAGATAACAGTAACGTTTGTTTTGTTGTCAAAGTTTGTCTTAATGTTTTATTATTATTATTTTATATTCAATAAATAACACTATGTAAATATTGTCTATCAATGAAGATAAATTGATCATGCTAAAAAGTTGTATTTTTTAAAATCTTTTGCTATGTGACTGAATAGGACAAGTTCATGGTACAGTTAAGTAAAAAATAAATAAAAAACAACAACTGCAAAATACGAACAATGAAAGACTTAGTGACCCTTTATATTTTCTCAAAATATCAGACTCTCAAAGATCAGACATATTTATGTAATTACACTACATACAGTATGTGCATTTTGTTCAAAGATGGTCTGTAGAATGGCTCTCTACTCTGTCACCCTCTCTGCCTCTCACCCCTCCCCCCTGCAATAATGAGCTTCTCTGTGCCTGACTGAATGCACACACATACAGTAGAGACATTCACCAGAGTGACAGCAGGTTTCTGAGTTATCTTTTTAATTTTCTTTAATTCATTGAAGCTTGTATAAAATTTATATTTCCAGCACTTGCTCAGAATGATTAGATCTCTTTGTGAAAAAAGTTTTAAAGAGTTTGGATGCTGCACTTTAAAGATATAAAAAATTAGGGTTATGTTTTTTACTACATCTTTAAAAAATCACCACGTCAACACCGTTCGAGATATCCAAAATCCGCTCGCAATTTAACATCTTCAGAATCTTCTCTTCATGTTAAAAAAGTTTGGTGTGAACAGCTGGTTGTTCTTAGGAGTAGTGTGAATTTGTTTACTACCTGATTTTTCAAAAAATCCACATTCAAATCAAAATAGCCGGCTTTCTGTTGGTCTTAGCTAATGAGTTTGATTTAGAAAGTTGTCAATATTGATGAGAACAATATAAGTACAGAGTTTGGTGACTGTAGGAAAAACTAACCCCCCAACTTTTGTTAAAAGATGGCGCTATAGAGTGCCTGCTCCACGCCCATTTATGACCTTTTGCCAATGTCTAACTATCATTAATATTGATGTGTGTGTTGAGTTTCATGAAATTCTAAGCATGTTATCTGCCTTGAAAAGACAGGAATCTAATTTTAAAGTTTGACACGTTGCCATGGCAACAGCATTTGATTTATCATCGACCCCTTTACATATTCTTTATCGGCCGTGTTTTGACATGATTTTGATGAAGTTTGAAGAAAATCGAGTAAAATTAAGAGGCTGATTTCAAAGCATTTTGAAAATGACACGTTTCCTGCTGCCAGTTGGTGGCGCTATAACTTTGACTCATAATAGTCACATTTATGGAATCGGCATCATACAACGAACAAACTGGTGAAGTTTCATCAGAATCAGGCAATGTGTGCAACAGTTATTAGACACTTCCTGTTTCTCATTTCTCGCCATAACTTTGTCGCCTTGCCACGGCCAAACCGTTCGAGATATCAAAAATCTCCTCGCAATTTAGCGTCCCCAATGTCTTGAGATCATGCTGACCGAGTTTGGTGACAATCCCATGGAATTCCTGGGAGGAGTACGTTAAATTCCAGAGCATGCGCTTTTTAAACAGCCCTAAATATCTCACTTCCTGTTGCGTGGAGCCCATGACATAGAGTACAAAAGTTGTTCAGCTCGATGAGTTCTATATGTGTACCGAGTTTCATATCAATACGCGCAAGTATGTGTGCGCAGTACATCAAGTTTTCAAACTGTGTTCCAGGGGGCGCTGTAGAGGCCCTGAACCACGCCCGGGTCCCAGCCTCTGTGGCGTCCGGACGACGGCAGATTCCGACGTGTGTGCAAATTTTCAAGAGTTTTTGAGTATGTTAAGGCCCCCAAAAGTGCCCCAACGGTTGAAAAAAAAAAAAAAAAAAAAAAAAAAAAAAAAAAAAAATAAGAATCCTTAGAAGAACAATAGGGCCTTCGCCCTTTTGGGCTCGGGCCCTAATAATAATAATAATCCTTAGAAAAACAATAGGGCCTTCGCCCTTTTGGGCTCGGGCCCTAATAATCCTTAGAAAAACAATAGGGCCTTCGCCCTTTTGGGCTCGGGCCCTAATTAAAGCTGCAAGCAGCGATGACCGGGCCCTCGCCGACTGTGCAGTCGCCATCCCGATAGCATCAGGAAAATGGTGCCCGGTTGGCACATGCATTCACAGTAACCCTTTGGACTAACCCTAACTGTCTCTCCTCCTCTCTAACTCTTTCTCTTACCACCCATCCCCCCTCCTTACACTCAGCCACTTACCACACAAACACACACATAGAGTGCAGAGCAGAGTGAGATCAGATATGTTTTTTATTTTCTTTCATTCGTGGAGTTTTGTATAAGTATGAAATTAACTGTGTTTGATCAGAATGAATAGTTATTTGTATGAAAAAAGTTTCAAAGAGTTAGGATGCTGCACTTTAAATATATAATAAATCATTGAAAATTGAAAATGGAAAATGAAATTCTAAGCACGCTATCTGCCTCAAAAACACAGGAAACAAATATTTGAATGTATTTTTATTTTTTTTATTTGCCATGGCAACAGTATTTAATGCATAAGGGTCGCCTTTACAGACTCTCATCGGCCATGTTCTTACATTATTCTGATGAAGTTTGAAGAAAATCGAGTACAAATAAATTGTTCGTTGTTCGTTCGTGTTTGTTAGTTCATTAACCAATGTTAAAAGAGACCCTATTTTAAATAGTAACCATGTTTTATGATCTACAACCATTTTTAAATATTATTTTAATGATCTATAAGCATCTGTAAAATAATTATAAACAAATATATTAAAAATAAATACATATTAACTTAGTTGATTTTTTTGGCCTTTATGTATTTGTTTCTCATTCTAATTAAGTGACCTGAGCAGTATAGTGTCATACTTATAAGATTTTTTGTTCTATCAGTGAGAGTGTATATATGTATATAAATCATATAATTTTTCCTTAAAAGATAAAAAAAAAAAGATTTTAATGCTCTTTAAGCACCTATACAAAATAATTATGTAAAAGTACACTCACAGTACAGTACATATCAACTGATTCTATGGATTATTGTCATTCTTATACACTGAGAATGAGCTAAATAGCATTAGAGGCAAACGATTCCTTATCTTATGAGGACCTCTAGTGTTCATTCCTGGTATTAGAGCCTTAAAATGACGAACATATATTACACTTTTATAATGTTTTTGGGGCCTCTGAGCATGATAACATTTTGAAATTACTCAGATTCCCTAAGAATGTCTTGTTCTTTATAAGTTAAAAAGTTTTGATGAGTTAGAATAATGCAGTTTAAAGATATATGAAGATTACTCTTAATCTTTTTTACTGTTACTTTCATAAATCACCACATCAACACCATTCAAGATATCCCAAAGCCGTTCACAATTTAGCATCTTCAGTATCTTGCCATCATGTTGACAAAGTTTGGTGTGAGATGTCTGATTCTGCTATGAGTGATATGAATTTATTCACAGCTATATTTAAAAACACAGGAAACAAATGTAAAAGTTTGACACGTTGCCATGGCAACAGCGTTTGATGTATCAAGGACCCCTTCACAGATTCTCATCGGCCGTGTTTTGATATTATTCTGATGAAATTTGAAGCAAATTGAGTAAAATTAAGAGGTTGATTTAAAAGCGTTTTGCAAGCAACACACTTCCTACTGCCAGTTGGTGGCGCTATAACTTTGACTCATAATAGTCACATCTCTGTGATCGGTATCATACGACGAACAAACTGCTAAAGTTTGGTCAAAATCAGATAAAGTGTGTCAAAATTATTAGACACTTCCTGTTTCTCATTTCTCGCCATAATTTGTCGCCCTGCCACGGCCAAACCGTTCGAGATACCAAAACTCCCCTGGCAATTTTGCATTCCCAATATCTTGAGATCATGCTGACCGAGTTTGGTGGCCATCGGTGGAAAGGTCTAGGAGTAGTATTTCAAATTCCACAGCTTGATTTTTCCAAAAATCCATATTTAACTAAAAATAGCTGACTTCCTGTTGGTCGTAGCTAATGGGTGTAAATTAGAAAGTTGTCCGGCTTGATGAGTCCAATATATGTACCGAGTTTGGTGACTGTAGGACAAAGTAACCCCCCAACTTTTGTCAAAAGGTGGCGCTATGGAGCGTCTGCTCCACGCCCATTTATGGGCTTTTATCAGTGTTTAACTGTCATTAATACAAATGTGTGTGTTGAGTTTCATGAAATTCTAAGCATTTTAAGTGTCTCAAAAACACAAAAAACTAAAGTTAAAGTTTGACACGTTGCCATGGCAACATGATAAAAGTTATGGATAACGCCCTTCACAGATTCTTATCGGTCGTGTTTTGACATTATTGTGATGAAGTTTGAAGCAAATTGAGTAAAATTAAGAGGCTGAGTTTAAAGCGTTTCAAAAACGTCACGCTTTCTGCTGCCAGTTGGTGGCGCTATAACTTTGACTCATAATAGTCACATCTCTGTGATCGGAATCAGACGACGAACAAACTGCTGAAGTTTGGTCAAAATCAGACTAAGTATGCCAAAGTTATTAGGCACTTCCTGTTTCTCATTTCTCGCCATAAATTTGTCGCCCCGTCACGGTCAAACCGTTTGAGATATCAAAAATCCCCTGGCAATTTTGCATCCCCAATGTCTTGAGATCATGCTGACCGAGTTTGGTGGCCATCGGTGGAAAGGCCTAGTAGGAGTATTTCAAATTCCATTGCATGCACTTTTTAGACATCCCTGAACAGCCGACTTCCTGTTTGGCGAAGCACGGACTATGATTGTGAAATTTGTTCGACCCGATGAGCTCTATATGTGTATGAATTTTGGTGACTGTAGGTCAACCGTTGTGCGTTCCAGAGCCCTTTAAAAGTCGCAATTTTTAACAATGTGCCATGCCCCCCCCAGGTGACCCCCCATGTCAAAGTCTGTCCGGCCCTGATGGCCGCAGGTTCCAATGTGTGTGCAAAGTTTCAAGAGTTTTCGTGTATGTTAAGGGCCCCGAAATCCCCCAAAACATTGAATAAAAAATAATAATAATAATAATAATAATAATAATAATAATTCTTAGAAAAACAATAGGGCCTTCGCCCTTTTGGGCTCGGGCCCTAATAATAATTAAAGCTGCAAGCAGCGATGAACGGGCCCTCGCACATGGGCTCACCGCCGACCGGTGGCTTTAGGAACACAGAAAATGGTGGGTAGTATGCTTTTTATACAGTAAAAATAGGAGAAATATGTCAAAGTCACTTAAATGTGCCAAATTTCCTGCTGCCAGCTGGTGGCGCTATGCATATAACTGATTATTGGCATGTAGATGTGTTCAGGCCACCACTTTCATCAAACATATGAAGTTTGGTGCAGATTGACCTTGGTATGTTTGAGTTAGTGAAAGATATGATATATCCTGCTGCCAACAGGTGGCGCTATGATAATATCTGAATATTGGCCTTTAGGTGTCTTCAGGCCAGGACTCTTACCAAACCTGTGAAGTTTGAGGCAGATCGGACATTTTATATCTGAGTTATAACAACTTCTATGTCCATGGCGAAACATCAAACTTTGTCACGCCGTCACAGACACGCCATTTAACGAAAACTCAAGATCTTCGCAATTTAACATCTCTAAGGCCTCTAGATCAGACTGAGCAAATGTAAAGTTGATATCATTAAATCTCTAGGAGGAGTTTGCTACAAGTTATTTCCTGTTGCCAACAGGTGGCGCTGTGATTATAATAGAATATTGGCCTTCAGATTTGTTCAGGCCAGGACTCTTATCGAATATGTGAAGTTTGAGGCAAATCGGACATTTTATGGCTGAGTTATAACAAGTTTTATATCCATGGCGAGACCTCGAAATTTGTCAGGCCGCCACGGACACGCCCTTCAACGAAAACTCAAGATCTTCGCAATTTAACATCACTAAAGCCTTTTGCTTAGACTGACCGATTTTGGTGTTGATCTGTATAAATCTCTAGGAGGAGTTTGTTGCAGAGTACAGCATGACACTTCCTGTTGCCAGCAGGTGGCGCTATGACTATAACTGAATATGGACATATAGATGTCATCAGGTCAGGAGTGTTATCACACATGTGAAGTTTGGGACAGATCGGACATTTTATGCCTGAGTTGTAGCAACTTCCTTTTTTATGGCGAAGCATCGAAATTTGCCAGGCCGCCACGGACACGCCCTCTAATGAAAACTCTAGATCTTCGCAATTTAACGTCACAAAGGGCTTTAGATTAAACTCAGCAAATTTGGCGTTGATCCGAATAAATCTCTAGGAGGAGTTCGTTCAAGTACCAGGCCTGAAAATGGCAAAAATGACACAAAATTTGCTGAGAAAATTAAAAATAACCGACTTCCTGTTGGGTGTCAAATTTTGCTCCAAGAGGCTTTTTTGTAGGTATTGGTGTGTTACATGTGTGTACCGATTTCCGTGCATGTACGTGAATCACAGCTGAAAGCGCACACCGCTGAACGTCTAAAGGTGGCGCTGTCGAGCCATTTTGCCACACCCATCTCTGAAACTCATATCAGACGTAAATTTTCGCCAGGTTTGATGTGTGTGCAAAGTTTCATGAGTTTTCGGGTATGTCTAAGCCCTCAAAAATGCGATTCATTTTGGAGAATAATAATAATAATAATAATTAAAGCTGCAAGCAGCGATGAACGGGCCCTCGCACACGGGCTCACCGCTGACCGGTGGCTTTAGGAACACAGCAAATGGTGGGTAGTATGCTTTTAATACAGTAAAAATATGAGAAATACGTCAAAGTCACTTAAATGTGCCAAATTTCCTGCTGCCAGCTGGTGGTGCTATGCCTATAACTGATTATTGGCATGTAGATGTGTTCAGGCCACCACTTTCATCAAACATATGAAGTTTGGTGCAGATTGAACATGGTATGTTTGAGTTAGTGAAAGATATGATATATCCTGCTGCCAACAGGTGGCGCTATGATAATATCTGAATATTGGCCTTTAGGTGTCTTCAGGCCAGGACTCTTACCAAACCTGTGAAGTTTGAGGCAGATCGGACATTTTATGGCTGAGTTATAACAACTTCTATGTCCATGGCGAAACATCAAACTTTGTCACGCCGCCACAGACACGCCCTTTAACGAAAACTCAAGATCTTCGCAATTTAACATCTCTAAGGCCTCTAGATCAGACTGACCAAATATAATGTTGATATCATTAAATCTCTAGGAGGAGTTTGATACAAGTCATTTCCTGTGGCCAACAGGTGGCGCTGTGATTATAATAGAATATTGGCCTTCAGATGTGTTCAGGCCAGGACTCTTATCGAATATGTGAAGTTTGAGGCAAATCGGACATTTTATGGCTGAGTTATAACAAGTTTTATATCCATGGCGAGACCTCGAAATTTGTCAGGCCGCCACGGACACGCCCTTTACCGAAAACTCAAGATCTTCACAATTTAACATCGCTAAGGCCTTTATATTAGACTGACCGATTTTGGTGTTGATCTGTATAAATCTCTAGGAGGAGTTGGTTGTAGAGTACAGCATGACACTTCCTGTTGCCTGCAGGTGGCGCTATGACTATAACTGAATATGGGCATGTAGATGTCATCAGGTCAGGAGTGTTATCACACATGTGAAGTTTGGGACAGATCAGACATTTTATGCCTAAGTTATAGCAACTTCCTTTTTCATGGCGAAACATCGAAATTTGCGAGGCCGCCACGGACACGCCCTCCGATGAAAACTCTAGATCTTCACAATTTAACGTCACAAAGGGCTTTAGATTAGACTCACCAAATTTGGTGTTGATCGGAATAAATCTCTAGGAGGAGTTCGTTCAAGTATGACACCTGAAAATGGCAAAAATGACACAAATTTTGCTGAGAAAATTAATAATAACCGACTTCCTGTTGGGTTTCGGATTTTATCTCAATAGGCTTTTTTGTAGGTATTGGTGTGCTACATGTGTGTACCGATTTTTGTGCATGTACGATAATCACAGCTGAATGCGCACACCGCGGAACGTGTAAAGGTGGCGCTATTGAGCCATTTTGCCACACCCACTTCTGCAACCCATATCAGACGTCCATTTTCGCCAGGTCTGATGTGTGTGCGAAGTTTCGTTAGTTTTCGGGTATGTCTAGGCCCTCAAAAATGCGATTCATTCCGGATAAGAAGAAGAATAATAATAATAATAATAAACGGAGCAGATTCAATAGGGTCCTCACACCATCGGTGCTCGGGCCCTAATAATAATAATAATAATAATAAACGGAGCAGATTCAATAGGGTCCTCACACCATCGGTGCTCGGGCCCTAATAAACGGAGCAGATTCAATAGGGTCCTCACACCATCGGTGCTCGGGCCCTAATAATAAACGGAGCAGATTCAATAGGGTCCTCACACCATCGGTGCTCGGGCCCTAATAATTAAAGCTGCAAGCAGCGATGGTAGGACCCTCGCACTCGGGCTCACCGCCGATCGGTGGCGAATGGTGGGCACTATGCTATTAACACAGAAAATGTAGGAGGAATATGTCAAAGTCATTGATATGTGCCAATCTTCCTTCTGCCAGCTGGTGGCGCTATGCCTATAACTGAATATTGGCATGCAGATGTGTTCAGGCCAGTGCTTTTATCAAACATATGAAGTTTGGTGAAGCTTGAACATGGCATGCTTGAGTGTAAGTCATGACATATCCTGCTGCCAACAGGTGGCGCTATTACAAAATATTGGCTTTTAGATGTCTTCAGGCCAGGACTATTGGCAAACATGTCAAGTTTGGTGCAAATTGTACATTGCATGCTTAAGTTAGTGTAAAACAAGTAATTTGCTGTTGCCAGCTGGTGGCGCTATGACTATAACTGAATATTGGCATGTAAATGTATTCAGGCCAAGACTCTTATCAAACATATTAAGTTTGGGGCTGATTGGACATTGCATGCCTGAGTTACAGTAACTTCCTGTTTCATTGCATTAAGAGTATGCTTTAGCACTTAGCTAAATGTTGCTAACATGTTTCTAGCATGTTGCTACCCTATTTAACACTTGTTGATATTTTTAAAATGTTGCTTGGCATCCACAACAGTATTAAACATGTGACTTCCTGTTGCCAGCAGGTGGCACTATCACTATAACTGAATATGGGCATGGGCTTGTGTTCAGACCAGGACTCTTATCAAACATATTAAGCTTGGGTCAGATTGGACATTGTATGCATGAGTTACACTTATTTTTCTTTGTATTAATATCATGCTTTAGCTCTCAGCTAAGTGTTGCTAGCATGTTTTAACATGATTCTAGCATGATGCTAGCCTATTTAAAACTTGCTGACGCTTTTTATTATGTTGCTAGGAGTCCGTAACACCATTAAACGTCACTTCCTGTTGTCAACAGGTGGCGCTGTGACTATAACTGAATATGGGCATGTATATATCTTCAGGCCAGGACTCTTATCAAACGTGAAGTTTGGGGCTGATTGGACATTGCATGTCTGAGTTACAGTAACTTCCTGTTTTATGTCTTTAACAACATGCTTTAGCACTAAGTAAGTGTTGCTAGCATGTTTGAGTACGCTTTAAACTAGTTTAGCACTCAATGGCTTTTTTAGTGTGTTGCTAATAGTGTGTCACAGTGTTAAACATGTCACTTCCTGTTGACAGTAGGTGGCGCTATAACTATAACTGAATATTGGCATGTAGATATCTTCAGGCCAGGACTGTTATCAAACATGTGAAGTTTGGGGCTGATTGGACATTGCATGCCTGAGTTACAGTAACTTCCTGTTTCATTGCATTAAGAGTATGCTTTAGCACTTAGCTAAATGTTGCTAACATGTTATAGCATGTTTCTAGCATGTTGCTACCCTGTTTAACAGTTGTTGAATTTTTTTAAAATGTTGCTAGGCATCCACAACAGTATTAAACATGTGGCTTCCTGTTACCAGCTGGTGGCGCTATGACTATAACTGAATACGGGGATGGGCGTGTGTTTAGGCCAGGATTCTTATCAAACATGTTAAGTTTGGGGCTGATTGGACATTGTATGCCTGAGTTAGAGTAACTTCCTGTTTCATTGTATTATTAGCATGCTTTAGCATATTAGCTAAGTGTTGCTAGCATGCTTTATTATTTTTGTAGCATGTTGAATATTAAGTTTGGGTCAGATTCAACATTATATACATGAGTTACAGCAATTTCCTTTTGTATTTGTATTAATAGCATGCTTTAGCTCTTAGCTAAGTGTTGCTAGCATGTTTTAGCATGTTTGTAGCATGTTGCTAGCCTATTTAAGACTTGTTAACGCTTTTCAATATGTTTCTAGGAGTCCGTAACAGTGTTAAACATGTCATTTCCTGTTGTCAGCAGGTGGCGCTATGACTATAACTGAATATGGGCACTGACGTGTGTTCAGGACCGGACTGTCATCAAACATGTGAAGTTTGAGGCAGATCGGACATTGTATGCCTGAGTTATAGCAACTTCCTTTTTCATGGCGAAACATCAAAGTTTGTCCGGCCGCCACGGACACGCCCTTCGACGAAAACTCTAAAGCTTCGCAATTTAACATCGCAAAGGCCTTATGATGACACTCAGCAAATTTGAAGATGATCGGATAAAAACTGTAGGAGGAGTTCGTTAAAGTATGAGGCCTGAAAATGGCAAAAACTGCACAAAAATCGTACAGGAAATTCAATATAACGGACTTCCTGTTGGATTTCGGATGTTGCACCAGGAGACTTTTTTGTAGGTATTGGTGTGTTACATATGTGTACCGAGTTTCGTACATGTACATGAAACGTAGCTCGAGGGGCACTCTGTTGAAATTTTATAGGTGGCGCTATCGAGCCATTTTGCCACACCCCCTTTTGAAAACCATATCAGATGTAAATTTTCGCCAGGTCTGATGCGTGTGCAAAGTTTCGTGAGTTTTCGGGCATGTTTAGGCCCTCAAAAAGACTTTTCATTTTGGAGAAGAAGAAGAAGAAGAAGAATTAAAGCTGCAAGCAGCGTTGACCGGGCCCTCGCCGTCTGGCAGTCGCCATCCCGATAGCATCAGGAAAACGGTGCCCAGTTGGCACATGCATTCACAATAACCCTTTGGACTAACCCTAACTGTCTCTCCTCCTGTCTGACTCTTTCTCTTACCACCCATCCCACCTCCTTACACTCAGCCACTTACCACACAAACACACACATAGAGTGCAGAGCAGAGTGAGATCAGATTTGTTTTTTTAATTTTCTTTCATTCGTGGAGTTTTGTATAATTATGAAATGAACTGTGTTTAATCATAATGAATAGTTATTTGTATGAAAAAAGTTTCAAAGAGTTAGGATGCTGCACTTTAAATATATAATAAATCATTGAAAATTGAAAATGGAAAATAAAATTCTAGGCACGCTATCTGCCTCAAAAACACAGGAAACAAATATTTGAATGTATTTTGTATTTTTATTTATTTGCCATGGCAACAGCATTTGATGCATCAGGGATGCCTTTACAGACTCTCATCGGCCGTGTTTTTACATCATTCTGATGAAGTTTGAAGAAAATCGAGTACAAATATATTGTTCGTTGTTCGTTCGTGTGTTAGTTCATTAACCAATGTTAACAAAAGAGACCCTATTTTAAATAGTTACCATGTTTTATGATCTACATCCATTTTTAAATATTATTTTAATGATCTATAAGCATCTGTGAAATAATTATAAACAAATATATTAAAAATAAATACATATTAACTTAGTTGATGTATTTGTTTCTCATTCTAATTAAGTGAACTGAGCAGTATAGTGTCATGCTTATAAGATTTTTTATTCTATCAGTGAGATTGTATATATGTATATAAATCATATAATTTTTCCTTAAAAGATTAAAAAAAGATTTTAATGCTCTTTAAGCACCTATACAAAATAATTATGTAAAAGTACACTGACAGTACAGTCTATATCAACTGATTCTATGGATTATTTTCACTCTTATACACTGAGAATGAGCTAAATAGCATTAGAGGTCAAACGATTCCTTATCTTATGAGGACCTCTAGTGTTCATCCCTGGTATTAGAGCTTTAATCTGACAAATTTATGTGACACTTTTAATGTTTTTGGGGCCTCTGAGCATGATAACATTTTGAAACTACACGTATTTCCTAAGAATTTCTTGTTCTTTATATGTAAAAAGTTTTGATGAGTTAGAATAATGCAATTTAAAGATATATGAAAATAACTCTTCATCTTTTTTATTGTTACTTTCATAAATCACCACATCAACACCGTTCAAGATGTCCCAAAGCCGTTCACAATTTAACATCTTCAGTATCTTGGCATCATGTTGACAAAGTTTGGTGTGAACTGTCTGATTCTGCTATGAGTGATATGAATTTATTCACAGCTATATTTAAAAACACAGGAAACAAATGTTAAAGTTTGACATGTTGCCATGGCAACAGCATTTGATGTATCAAGGACCCCTTCACAGATTCTCATCGGCCGTGTTTTGATATTATTCTGATGAAGTTTGAAGCAAATTGAGTAAAATTAAGAGGTTGATTTAAAAGCGTTTTGCAAGCAACACACTTCCTGCTGCCAGTTGGTGGCGCTATAACTTTGACTCATAATAGTCACATCTCTGTGATCGGTATCATACGACGAACAAACTGCTTAAGTTTGGTCAAAATCAGATAAAGTGTGTCAAAATTATTAGACATTTCCTGTTTCTCATTTCTCGCCATAATTTGTCGCCCTGCCAAGGCCAAACCGTTCGAGATACCAAAAATCCCCTGGCAATTTTGCTTTCTCAATATCTTGAGATCATGCTGACCGAGTTTGGTGGCCATCGGTGGAAAGGTCTAGGAGGAGTATTTCAAATTCCACAGCTTGATTTTTCCAAAAATCCATATTTAAATAAAAATAGCTGACTTCCTGTTGGTCGTAGCTAATGGGTGTAAATTAGAAAGTTGTCCAGCTTGATGAGTTCAATATATATACCGAGTTTGGTGACTGTAGGACAAAGTAACCCCCCAACTTTTGTCAAAAGGTGGCGCTATGAAGCGCCTGCTCCACGCCCATTTATGGGCTTTTATCAGTGTTTAACTGTCATTAATACAGATGTGTGTGTTGAGTTTCATGAAATTCTAAGCATTTTAAGTGGCTCAAAAACACAAAAAACTAAAGTTAAAGTTTGACACGTTGCCATGGCAACATGATAAAAGTTATGGATAACGCCCTTCACAGATTCTTATCGGTCGTGTTTTGACATTATTGGGATGAAGTTTGAAGCAAATTGAGTAAAATTAAGAGGCTGAGTTTAAAGCGTTTCAAAAACGTCACGCTTTCTGCTGCCAGTTGGTGGCGCTATAACTTTGACTCATAATAGTCCCATCTCTGTGATCGGCATCAGACGATGAACAAACTGCTGAAGTTTGGTCAAAATCAGACAAAGTATGTCAAAGTTATTAGGCACTTCCTGTTTCTCATTTCTCGCCATAAATTTGTCGCCCCGTCACGGTCAAACCGTTCGAGATATCAAAAATCCCCTGGCAATTTTGCGTCCCCAATGTCTTGAGATCATGCTGACCGAGTTTGGTGGCCATCGGTGGAAAGGCCTAGTAGGAGTATTTCAAATTCCATTGCATGCACTTTTTAGACATCCCTGAATAGCCGACTTCCTGTTTGGCGAAGCACGGACTATGAGTGTGAAATTTGTTCGGCCCGATGAGGTCTATATGTGTATGAATTTTGGTGACTGTAGGTCAACCGTTGTGCGCTCCAGAGCCCTTCAAAAGTCGCAATTTTTAACGCTGTGCCATGCCCCCCCCAGGTGACCCCCCCATGTCAAAGTCTGTCCGGCCCTGATGGCCGCAGGTTCCAATGTGTGTGCAAAGTTTCAAGAGTTTTCGTGTATGTTAAGGCCCCCGAAATCCCCCAAAACATTGAAAAAATAATAATAATAATAATAATTAAAGCTGCAAGCAGCGATGACCGGGCCCTCGCCATATGCGCAGTCACCATCCCGATAGCATCAGGAAAACGGTGCCCATTTGGCACATGCATTCACAGTAACCCTCTGCCACTTTGGATTTAAAGTTTACAGAATTGAAAGGGTTAATTAAAATTAACACACAGACACATACACACAATATTTAAAATTTTGACATCCAGTTTAATTTGTTAACATTAACTATATTAGTTAACATGAACAATAATTAAATAGCATTTATTAATGTTAATTAATATTAAGCTAAAAAAAAGTATTCATATATTATTAAAAGGTACATTAGTACATTTATTTATATTTGTTAAAAATATTTGTGGGTTCATGTATTAATAATACATTATGAGGGTATTCTTAAGGCATTATAATGAATGCATAACAAATTATAAAAAACCTTATATGTTGTATCATCTCATGAGCATTCATAAGAACAGTTTTAATGTATTAGAATTTTTTTTTATTATAGCTTTTATGAGTATGATTACCTCCTCATAGTTATAATGTATAAGTCTCATATTTTGCCATCTTACTGATGTCACTTTACTTAAAGCATACAAAGATCACTTATAAGTAATAATAATAATAATTCTCAAATAGCCATAAGATCAGGTATCAGATCAGATGAATGTATAACATGATCAGTTTAATTATTTTGATGGTACCCGTTAGACAGCTTTTTATAAGTAACTCTGCAACTGCATGTCAGCTAGCAGTAATTATTATTTGTTGTGGTAAATATATGCTAACACTGTATTTAGACAGTTCCCCAAAAGACAAACTGATTATAAGTAACTTTGCAAGAACATGAACCTTCTACTTAGCCTAACATTAAACTAAGTCTACACTGTAAGGAGTGTTAGTTGGTGAGAGTTAGTTGTTAATAGTCAATAGAATAGAATATAATGTAAAAAATAAATCTAATGTGATATAGTCCATTACAAATGAAGTAGGTTTAAAATGGTGTCTACTGTGTGTTATAAATAATCATAATCTTAAAAGTTATAACCTCTAATATTTAAGTATTATAATGTATGATAATTGTTGTTATGAATATTCATTGGATGATATAATATACGTTTTTTTATAATGCATTATGCGTTCATTATAATGCCTTAGAAATACCCTTATAATAGGGGCTTCATAGAAAGTGTTACCAAATCAGTGAGAGACAAACAAAACATTTCATAATTTTTCATTAAAAAAATAACTAATTTTTTTATGCTTTTTAGTGTTTATTTTAAAAATAGGTAAAATTATTGTGACAGTACAGTACATAACAACTCCAAATAAATCTATGCATTCGTTTCTTTGTTGCACATTGAGAATGAACAGAATAGGATTAGAGGTAAAAATATTCCTTATCATACGAGGACCTCTGGTGTTCATCCCTTGTATTACAGTCTTCATTTCTCCCTCTCTCACTTCTGGATACTTTTAATGTTTTTGGGGCCTCTGAGCATGATACAATTTTGATACCAAGCGTATTTTCTAAGAATGATTTGTTCTTCATATATACAAAGTTTTGAAGAGTTGGTATTAGGCACTTTAAAGATATAGAAAAATTTATGCAACTTTTTTTACTGTGACTTTTAAAAAATCACCACATCAACACCGTTCAAGATATCCAAAATCCGCTCACAATTTAGCATTTTGAGTATATTCTTATCATGTTGACAAAGTTTGGTGTGAACTTCTTGTTTCTGCTTTGTTTAGTATGATTTTATTTACAGCCTGATTTTTCCAAAAATCCACATTCAAATAAAAATAGCCAACTTCTTGTTTATTATAGCTAATAAGTGTTAATTAGAAAGTTGTCCGGCTTGATGAGACCAATATATGTACCGAGTTTGGTGACTGTAGGCAAAACTAAACCCCCAACTTTTGTCAAAAGGTGGCGCTATAGAGTGCCTCCTCCACGCCCATTTATGGGCTTTTATCAGTGTCTAAATATCATTAATACAGATGTGTGTGTTGAGTTTCATGAAATTCCAAGTATTTTAAGTGGCTCGAAAACGCAAAAAACTAAAGTTAAAGTTTGACACGTTGCCATGGCAACATGATAAAAGTTATCGATATTGCCCTTCACAGATTCTCATCGGCCGTGTTTCGGCATTATTGGGATGAAGTTTCAAGCAAATTGAGTAAAATTAAGAGGCTGATTTAAAAGCATTTAGAAAACGTTGCGCTTTCTGCTGCCAGTTGGTGGCGCTATAACTTTAACTCATAATAGTCACATCTCTGTGATTGGCATCAGACGATGAACAAACTGCTGAAGTTTGGTCAAAATCAGACAAAGTGTGTTAAAGTTATTAGACACTTCCTGTTTCTCATTTCTCGCCATAACTTTGTCGCCCCGCCACGGCCAAACCGTTCGAAATATCAAAATTCCGCTGGCAATTTTGCGTCTCCAATGTCTTGAGATCATGCTGACCGAGTTCGGTGGCCATCGGTGGATACACCTAGGAGGAGTATATCAAATTCCATTGCATGCGCTTTTTAGACATCCCTGAATAGCTGACTTCCTGTTGGGCGAAGCACTGACTTTGAGCATGAAAGTTGTTCAGCCCGATGAGGTCTATATGTGTATGAATTTTGATAAATGTAGGTCAACCGGTGTGTGCTCCAGAGTCCCTCAAAAGTAAAAATTTTTAACGCTGTGCCACGCCCCCCCCAGGTGACCCCCCCATGTCAAAGTTTGTCCGGCCCTGATGGCCGCAGTTTCCAATGTGTGTGCAAAGTTTCAAGAGTTTTCGTGTATGTTAAGGGCCCCGAAATGACCCAAAACATTGATGAAATAATAATAATAATAATAATAATAATAATAATAATCCTTAGAAAAACAATAGGGCCTTCGCCCATTCTGGGCTCGGGCCCTAATTAAAGCTGCGAGCAGCGATGAACGGGCCCTCGCACCCGGGCTCACCGCCGACCGGTGGCTTCAGGAAAACAGCAAATGGTGGGCAGTATGCTTTTAATACAGTAAATATAGAAAAAATATGTCATAAGTCATTTAAATGTGCCAAACTTGCCGCTGCCAGCTGGTGGCGCTATGCCTATAACTGATTATTGGCATGTAGATGTGTTCAGGCCAGCACTATTATCAAACATATGAAGTTTGGTGCAGATTGACCTTGGTATGTTTGAGTTAGTGAAATATATGAGATATCCTGCTGCCAACAGGTGGGGCTATGATAATATCTGAATATTGGTCTTTAGGTGTCTTCAGGCCAGGACTCTTACCAAACCTGTGAATTTTGTGGCAGATCAGACAGTTTCAGGCTAAGTTATAACCACTTCTATGTCTATGCAGAAACATCAAACTTTGTCAGGCCACCACGGACATGCCCTTTAATGAAAACTCAAGATCTTCACAATTTAACATCTCTAAGGCCTCAAGATCAGACTGACCAAATATAATGTTGATTTAATTAAATGCAATCAATGCAAGGACTTCAGATAGATGCCAACTGTGAACCAGTATGCTACAAATTCCCTATTTTCTGATGATGATAAGAACATGTAATTCATGATGATAGCAAAATGTTATTATTGCTTCCTTTACATCCACCACTTCTGCTTAAATGTCATTGTTACCTATCTGAACAATTTTTGTATAATATATTTTTGTATAAAATCAATTTTTGTCATAACTAAGAATCAATAAGGAAAACGGTGCCCAGTTGGCACATGCATTCACAGTAACCATCTGCTAGTTTGGATTTTAAGTTTACAGAATTGAAAGGGTTACACTTTAAAATCAACACACAGACACATACACACAAAATATAAAATGTTGCCATCCATTTCATTTGTTAAAATTAACTATATCAGTTAACATGACCAATAAATAAATAAATAGCATTTATTAATGTTAATTAATATTAAGCTAAAAAAAAGTATTCATATATAGTTTATGTACTGTGAATTAACATGAACATGAACACAGTTCATGTGGGTGTACAGCAATACACAATAAAGTGCTCTATAAACGCTTTCTTTCAAAATATCTTTAAAAATCAAGTTGAGTATTTTAACGGGGTGATATATATATATATATATATAACTGATCTTAAAATTATGGTTTTCAGATGTTTTGAAGAGATAACAGTAACGTTTGTTTTGTTGTCAAAGTTTGTCTTAATTTTTTATTATTATTATTTTATATTCAATAAATAACACTATGTAAATATTGTCTATCAATGAAGATAAATTGATCATGCTAAAAAGTTGTATTTTTTTAAATCTTTTGCTATGTGACTGAATAGGACAAGTTCATGGTACAGTTAAGTAAAAAATAAATTAAAAACAACAACTGCAAAATACGAACAATGAAAGACAAAGTGACCCTTTATATTTTCTCAAAATATCAGACTCTCAAAGATCAGACATATTTATGTAATTACAATACATATGTGCATTTTTTGTTCAAAGATGGTCTGTAGGATGGCTCTCTACTCTGTCACCCTCTCTGCCTCTCACCCCTCCCCCCTGCAATAATGAGCTTCTCTGTGCCTGACTGAACGCACACACATACTGTAGAGACATTCACCAGAGTGACAGCAGGTTTCTGAGTTATTTTTTAATTTTCTTTAATTCATTGAAGCTTGTATAAAATTTATATTTCCAGCACTTGCTCAGAATGATTAGATCTCTGTGTGAAAAAAGTTTTAAAGAGTTTGGATGCTGCACTTTAAAGATATAGAAAATTAGGGTTATGTTTTTTACTACATCTTTAAAAAATCACCACGTCAACACCGTTCGAGATATCCAAAATCCGCTCGCAATTTAACATCTTCAGAATCTTCTCTTCATGTTAAAAAAGTTTGGTGTGAACAGCTGGTTGTTCTTAGGAGTAGTGTGAATTTGTTTACTACCTGATTTTTCAAAAAATCCACCTTCAAATCAAAATAGCCGGCTTTCTGTTGGTCTCAGCTAATGAGTTTGATTTAGAAAGTTGTCCAGATTGATGAGAACAATATATGTACAGAGTTTGGTGACTGTAGGAAAAACTAACCCCCCAACTTTTGTCAAAAGATGGCGCTATAGAGTGCCTGCTCCACGCCCATTTATGACCTTTTGCCAGTGTCTAACTATCATTAATATTGATGTGTGTGTTGAGTTTCATGAAATTCTAAGCATGTTATCTGCCTCGAAAAGACAGGAATCTAATTTTAAAGTTTGACACGTTGCCATGGCAACAGCATTTGATTTATCATCGACCCCTTTACATATTCTTTATCGGCCGTGTTTTGACATGATTTTGATGAAGTTTAAAGAAAATCGAGTAAAATTAAGAGGCTGATTTCAAAGCATTTTGAAAATGACACGTTTCCTGCTGCCAGTTGGTGGCGCTATAACTTTGACTCATAATAGTCACATTTATGGAATCGGCATCATACAAGGAACAAACTGGTGAAGTTTCATCAGAATCAGGCAATGTGTGCAACAGTTATTAGACACTTCCTGTTTCTCATTTCTCGCCATAACTTTGTCGCCTTGCCACGGCCAAACCGTTCGAGATATCAAAAATCTCCTCGCAATTTAGCGTCCCCAATGTCTTGAGATCATGCTGACCGAGTTTGGTGACAATCCCATGGAATTCCTGGGAGGAGTACGTTAAATTCCAGAGCATGCGCTTTTTAAACAGCCCTAAATATCTCACTTCCTGTTGCGTGGAGCCCATGACATAGAGTACAAAAGTTGTTCAGCTCGATGAGTTCTATATGTGTACCGAGTTTCATATGAGTACGTGCAAGTATGTGTGCGCAGTACATCAAGTTTTCAAACTGTGTTCCAGGGGGCGCTGTAGATGCCCTGAACCACGCCCGGGTCCCAGCCTCTGTGGCATCCGGACGACGGCAGATTCCAACGTGTGTGCAAATTTTCAAGAGTTTTTGAGTATGTTAAGGCCCCCAAAAGTGCCCCAACGGTTGAAAAAAAATAAAAATAAAAAAAAAAAAAACAAATAAGAATCCTTAGAAGAACAATAGGGCCTTCGCCCTTTTGGGCTCGGGCCCTAATAATAATAATCCTTAGAAAAACAATAGGGCCTTCGCCCTTTTGGGCTCGGGCCCTAATTAAAGCTGCGAGCAGCGATGAACGGGCCCTCGCACCCGGGCTCACCGCCGACCGGTGGCTTCAGGAAAACAGCAAACGGTGGGCAGTATGCTTTTAATACAGTAAATATAGAAAAAATGTCATAAGTCATTTAAATGTGCCAAACTTGCCGCTGCCAGCTGGTGGCGCTATGCCTATAACTGATTATTGGCATGTAGATGTGTTCAGGCCAGCACTATTATCAAATATATGAAGTTTGGTGCAGATTGACCTTGGTGTGTTTGAGTTAGTGAAATATATGAGATATCCTGCTGCCAACAGGTGGCGCTATGATAATATCTGAATATTGGTCTTTAGGTGTCTTCAGGCCAGGACTCTTACCAAACCTGTGAATTTTGTGGCAGATCAGACATTTTCAGGCTAAGTTATAACAACTTCTATGTCTATGCAGAAACATCAAACTTTGTCAGGCCATCACGGACATGCCCTTTAATGAAAACTCAAGATCTTCACAATTTAACATCTCTAAGGCCTCAAGATCAGACTGACCAAATATAATGTTGATTTAATTAAATGCAATCAATGCAAGGACTTCAGATAGATGCCAACTGTGAACCAGTATGCTACAAATAAGAACATGTATTTCATGATGATAGCAAAATGTTATTACTGCTTCCTTTATATCCACCACTTCTGCTTAAATGTCATTGTTACCTATCTGTACAATTTTTGTATAATATATTTTTGTATAAAATCAATTTTTGTCATAACTAAGAATCAATAAGGAAGACGGTGCCCAGTTGGCACATGCATTCACAGTAACCATCTGCTAGTTTGGATTTTAAGTTTACAGAATTGAAAGGGTTACACTTTAAAATCAACACACAGACACATACACACAAAATATAAAATGTTGCCATTCAGTTTCATTTGTTAAAATTAACTATATCAGTTAACATGACCAATAAATAAATAGCATTTATTAATGTTAATTAATATTAAGCTAAAAAAAAAGTATTCATATAAAGTTTATGTACAGTGAATTAACATGAACATGAACACAGTTCATGTGGGTGTACAGCAATACACAATAAAGTGCTCTATAAACGCTTCATTCTTTCAAAATATCTTTAAAAATCAAGTTGAGTATTTTAACGGGGTGATATATATATTTATAACTGTTCTTAAAATTATGGTTTTCAGATGTTTTGAAGAGATAACAGTAACGTTTGTTTTGTTGTCAAAGTTTGTCTTAATTTTTTATTATTATTATTTTATATTCAATAAATAACACTATGTAAATATTGTCTATCAATGAAGATAAATTGATCATGCTAAAAAGTTGTATTTTTTTAAATCTTTTGCTATGTGACTGAATAGGACAAGTTCATGGTACAGTTAAGTAAAAAATAAATAAAAAACAACAACTGCAAAATACGAACAATGAAAGACTTAGTGACCCTTTATATTTTCTCAAAATATCAGACTCTCAAAGATCAGACATATTTATGTAATTACACTACATACAGTATGTGCATTTTGTTCAAAGGTGGTCTGTAGAATGGCTCTCTACTCTGTCACCCTCTCTGCCTCTCACCCCTCCCCCCTGCAATAATGAGCTTCTCTGTGCCTGACTGAACGCACACACATACTGTAGAGACATTCACCCAGAGTGACAGCAGGTTTCTGAGTTATTTTTTTAATTTTCTTTAATTCATTGAAGCTTGTATAAAATTAATATTTCCAGCACTTGCTCAGAATGATTAGATCTATGTGTGAAAAAAGTTTTAAAGAGTTTGGATGCTGCACTTTAAAGATATAAAAAATTAGGGTTATGTTTTTTACTACATCTTTAAAAAATCACCACGTCAACACCGTTCGAGATATCCCAAATCCGCTCGCAATTTAACATCTTCAGAATCTTCTCTTCATGTTAAAAAAGTTTGGTGTGAAAAGCTGGTTGTTCTTAGGAGTAGTGTGAATTTGTTTACTACCTGATTTTTCAAAAAATCCACATTCAAATCAAAATAGCCGGCTTTCTGTTGGTCTTAGCTAATGAGTTTGATTTAGAAAGTTGTCCAGATTGATGAGAACAATATAAGTACAGAGTTTGGTGACTGTAGGAAAAACTAACCCCCCAACTTTTGTCAAAAGATGGCGCTATAGAGTGCCTGCTCCACGCCCATTTATGACCTTTTGCCAGTGTCTAACTATCATTAATATTGATGTGTGTGTTGAGTTTCATGAAATTCTAAGCATGTTATCTGCCTCGAAAAGACAGGAATGTAATTTTAAAGTTTGACACGTTGCCATGGCAACAGCATTTGATTTATCATCGACCCCTTTACATATTCTTATCGGCCGTGTTTTGACATGATTTTGATGAAGTTTAAAGAAAATCGAGTAAAATTAAGAGGCTGATTTCAAAGCATTTTGAAAATGACACGTTTCCTGCTGCCAGTTGGTGGCGCTATAACTTTGACTCATAATAGTCACATTTATGGAATCGGCATCATACAAGGAACAAACTGGTGAAGTTTCATCAGAATCAGGCAATGTGTGCAACAGTTATTAGACACTTCCTGTTTCTCATTTCTCGCCATAACTTTGTCGCCTTGCCACGGCCAAACCGTTCGAGATATCAAAAATCTCCTCGCAATTTAGCGTCCCCAATGTCTTGAGATCATGCTGACCGAGTTTGGTGACAATCCCATGGAATTCCTGGGAGGAGTACGTTAAATTCCAGAGCATGCGCTTTTTAAACAGCCCTAAATATCCCACTTCCTGTTGCGTGGAGCCCATGACATAGAGTACAAAAGTTGTTCAGCTCGATGAGTTCTATATGTGTACCGAGTTTCATATGAGTACGTGCAAGTATGTGTGCGCAGTACATCAAGTTTTCAAACTGTGTTCCAGGGGGCGCTGTAGAGGCCCTGAACCACGCCCGGGTCCCAGCCTCTGTGGCGTCCGGACGACGGCAGATTCCGACGTGTGTGCAAATTTTCAAGAGTTTTTGAGTATGTTAAGGCCCCCAAAAGTGCCCCAACGGTTGAAAAAAAAACAAAAAAACAAAAACAAATTAAAGCTGCAAGCAGCGTTGACCGGGCCCTCGCCGTCTGGCAGTCGCCATCCCGATAGCATCAGGAAAACGGTGCCCAGTTGGCACATGCATTCACAGTAACCCTTTGGACTAACACTAACTGTCTCCCCTCCTGTCTGACTCTTTCTCTTGCCACCCATCCCCCCTCCTTACACTCAGCCACTTACCACACAAACACACACATAGAGTGCAGAGCAGAGTGAGATCAGATATGTTTTTTAATTTTCTTTCATTCGTGGAGTTTTGTATAATTATGAAATGAACTGTGTTTAATCAGAATGAATAGTTATTTGTATGAAAAAAGTTTCAAAGAGTTAGGATGCTGCACTTTAAATATATAATAAATCATTGAAAATTGAAAATGGAAAATGAAATTCTAGGCACGATATCTGCCTCACAAACACAGGAAACAAATATTTGAATGTATTTTGTATTTTTATTTATTTGCCATGGCAGGAGCATTTGATGCATCAGGGACGCCTTTACAGACTCTCATCGGCCGTGTTTTTACATCATTCTGATGAAGTTTGAAGAAAATCGAATACAAATATATTGTTCGTTGTTCGTTCGTGTGTTAGTTCATTAACCATTGTTAACAAAAGAGACCCTATTTTAAATAGTTACCATGTTTTATGATCTACAACCATTTTTAAATATTATTTTAATGATCTATAAGCATCTGTGAAATAATTATAAACAAATTTATTAAAAATAAATACATATTAACTTAGTTGATGTATTTGTTTCTCATTCTAATTAAGTGAACTGAGCAGTATAGTGTCATACTTATAAGATTTTTTATTCTATCAGTGAGATTGTATATATGTATATAAATCATATAAGTTTTCCTTAAAAGATTAAGAAAATATTTTAATGCTCTTTAAGCACCTATACAAAATAATTATGTAAAAGTACACTGACAGTACAGTATATATAAACTGATTCTATGGATTATTTTCATTCTTATACACTGAGAATGAGCTAAATAGCATTATTGTTCAAACGATTCCTTATCTTATGAGGACCTCTAGTGTTCATCCCTGGTACTAGAGCTTTAATCTGACAAATTTATATGACACTTTTAATGTTTTTGGGGCCTCTGAGCATGATAACCTTTTGAAACTACACGTATTTCCTAAGAATTTCTTGTTCTTTATATGTAAAAAGTTTTGATGAGTTAGAATAATGCAATTTAAAGATATATGGAAATAACTCTTCATCTTTTTTACTGTTACTTTCATAAATCACCACATCAACACCGTTCAAGATATCCCAAAGCCGTTCACATTTTAACATCTTCAGTATCTTGGCATCATGTTGACAAAGTTTGGTGTGAACTGTCTGATTCTGCTATGAGTGATATGAATTTATTCACAGCTATATTTTTCCAAAAATCCACATTCAAATCAAAATAGCTGACTTCCTGTTGGTCGTAGCTAATGGGTATAAATTTTTTGCAAAAAAAATCTGGTGATCAAAAATGATTAGGCTGTAGTTAAGAACTGTTAGTTTTATGGACAGTTAGAATGTTTTGTATATGCAGACAAGGGCTTTATGATGGGCCTGATTTGAATTTAGAAAAATGTTTTATTTCTTAAACATGTTTGAAGTTCTTAATAGATTTCACTGTTGCACATTTAGTCTTTTTATTTTTTTACAGTAATGTGCATTTTGCAGTTTGTTTACATGGTGTACATTGGATGCACATATTTATGACTTCTTGTTACAGTATT
The DNA here is from genome assembly GCF_049309525.1 of Garra rufa. NCBI lineage: Eukaryota > Metazoa > Chordata > Actinopteri > Cypriniformes > Cyprinidae > Garra > Garra rufa. The sequence continues at coordinate 72,049,708 of NC_133362.1, forward strand.
CATTTAAAATAAAAGTTGTTTAAAATAAACAACTGTGTGCACCCTATTATTAATGTAGATGTGTATTTCAGTAATACACTTAAGTAGGGGAGTTTTAAGTTACCAGCATTTATATCAAAATATGGATCCCATGTCTGCAAAACTAACATTTTAAATGAAATATTGATAGCTAATCGATATCGAATCGAATTGAATCGAAACCATAAAAATAAGAATCGAATCGAATTGCTAAATTGGTCACAATACCCAGCCCTAATTCACATCCTAATGAATAAACAACCAAGAGTTTAAATATTCCCTTCTATCTCCTCCTCTCTGACTCTCTCTTTCCACCCATCCCCCCTCCCCACTCTCACCCTAACACTCAAAAAACACACACCCACTTACCACGCACACACATAAGTGCAGAGCAGAGAGGGATCAGATTTGTTTTTTAATTTTCATTAATTCATAGATCTTTGTATAATTATGAAATGAACGGTGTCTGATCAGAATGACTAGTAGTCTGTATGAAAAAAGTTTCAAAGACTTTGGATGCTGCACTTTAAAGATATAATAAAATTACGGCTATCTTTTTTTACTCCGATTTCAATCAATCACCACATCAACACCGTTCAAGATATCCTAAATCTGCTCGCAATTTAGCATCTTCAGAATGTTGGCATCATGTCAAAAAAGTTTGGTGTGAATTGGTTGGTTTTCCCGAGAGAAGTATATAAAATTCCACAGCCTGATTTTTCCAAATATCCACATTCAAATCAAAATAGCTGACTTCCTGTCGATCGTAGCTAATGGGTGTAAATTAGAAATGTTTCTGGCTTGATGAGATCAATATATGTACCGAGTTTGGTGACTGTAGGACAAACTAAACCCCCAACTTTTGTCAAAAGGTGGCGCTATGGAGCGCCTGCTCCACACCCATTTATGGGCTTTTATCAGTGTCTAAATATCATTAATACAGATGTGTGTGTGAAGTTTCATGAAATTCTGAGTATTTTAAGTGGCTCCAAAACACAAAAAGCTAAAGTTAAAGTTTGATACGTTGCCATGGCAACATGATAAAAGTTATCGATAATGCAATTCACAGATTCTCATTGGCCATGTTTCAACATTATTGAGATGAAGTTTGAAGCAAATTGAGTAAAATTAAGAGGTTGATTTAAAAGCATTTAGAAAATGTTGCGCTTTGTGCTGCCAGTTGGTGGCGCTATAACTTTGACTCCTAATAGTCACATCTCTGTGATCGGCATCATAAGATGAACAAACTGCTGAAGTTTGGTCAAAATCAGACAAAGTGTGTTAAAGTTATTAGACACTTCCTGTTTCTCATTTCTCGCCATAACTTTGTCGCCCCGCCACGGCCAAACCGTTCGAGATATCAAAAATCCCCTGGCAATTTTGCGTCCCCAATGTCTTGAGATCATGCTGACCGAGTTTGGTGGCCATCGGTGGAAAGGTCTAGGAGGAGTATTTCAAATTCCATTGCATGCGCTTTTTAGACATCCCTGAATAGCTGACTTCCTGTAGGGTGAAGCACTGACTTTGAGCATGAAAGTTTTTCAGCCCGATGAGGTCTATATGTGTATGAATTTTGATAACTGTAGGTCAACCGGTGTGCGCTCCAGAGTCCCTCAAATGTATTTTTTTTTCATGCTGTGCCACGCCCCCCCCCAGGTGACCCCCCCATGTCAAAGTTGGTCCGGCCCTGATGGCCGCAGGTTCCAATGTGTGTGCAAAGTTTCAAGAGTTTTCGTGTATGTTAAGGGCCCCGAAATTACCCAAAACATTGATGAAATAATAATAATAATAATCCTTAGAAAAACAATAGGGCCTTCGCCCATTCTGGGCTCGGGCCCTAATAAGAATCCTTAGAAGAACAATAGGGCCTTCGCCCTTTTGGGCTCGGGCCCTAATAATCCTTAGAAAAACAATAGGGCCTTCGCCCTTTTGGGCTCGGGCCCTAATTAAAGCTGCGAGCAGCGATGAACGGGCCCTCGCACCCGGGCTCACCGCCGACCGGTGGCTTCAGGAAAACAGCAAACGGTGGGCAGTATGCTTTTAATACAGTAAATATAGAAAAAATATGTCATAAGTCATTTAAATGTGCCAAACTTGCCGCTGCCAGCTGGTGGCGCTATGCCTATAACTGATTATTGGCATGTAGATGTGTTCAGGCCAGCACTATTATCAAACATATGAAGTTTGGTGCAGATTGACCTTGGTATGTTTGAGTTAGTGAAATATATGAGATATCCTGCTGCCAACAGGCGGGGCTATGATAATATCTGAATATTGGTCTTTAGGTGTCTTCAGGCCAGGACTCTTACCAAACCTGTGAATTTTGTGGCAGATCAGACAGTTTCAGGCTAAGTTATAACCACTTCTATGTCTATGCAGAAACATCAAACTTTGTCAGGCCACCACGGACATGCCCTTTAATGAAAACTCAAGATCTTCACAATTTAACATCTCTAAGGCCTCAAGATCAGACTGACCAAATATAATGTTGATTTAATTAAATGCAATCAATGCAAGGACTTCAGATAGATGCCAACTGTGAACCAGTATGCTACAAATTCCCTATTTTCTGATGATGATGATAAGAACATGTAATTCATGATGATAGCAAAATGTTATTATTGCTTCCTTTACATCCACCACTTCTGCTTAAATGTCATTGTTACCTATCTGAACAATTTTTGTATAATATATTTTTGTATAAAATCAATTTTTGTCATAACTAAGAATCAATAAGGAAGACGGTGCCCAGTTGGCACATGCATTCACAGTAACCCTCTGCTAGTTTGGATTTTAAGTTTACAGAATTGAAAGGGTTACACTTTAAAATCAACACACAGACACATACACACAAAATATAAAATGTTGCCATCCAGTTTCATTTGTTAAAATTAACTATATCAGTTAACATGACCAATAAATAAATAGCATTTATTAATGTTAATTAATATTAAGCTAAAAAAAAGTATTCATATAAAGTTTATGTACTGTGAATTAACATGAACATGAACACAGTTCATGTGGGTGTACAGCAATACACAATAAAGTGCTCTATAAACGCTTTCTTTCAAAATATCTTTAAAAATCAAGTTGAGTATTTTAACGGGGTGATATATATATATATATATATATATATATATATATAAAACTGATCTTAAAATGATGGTTTTCAGATGTTTTGAAGAGATAACAGTAACGTTTGTTTTGTTGTCAAAGTTTGTCTTAATGTTTTATTATTATTATTTTATATTCAATAAATAACACTATGTAAATATTGTCTATCAATGAAGATAAATTGATCATGCTAAAAAGTTGTATTTTTTTAAATCTTTTGCTATGTGACTGAATAGGACAAGTTCATGGTACAGTTAAGTAAAAAATAAATAAAAAACAACAACTGCAAAATACGAACAATGAAAGACTTAGTGACCCTTTATATTTTCTCAAAATATCAGACTCTCAAAGATCAGACATATTTATGTAATTACACTACATACAGTATGTGCATTTTGTTCAAAGATGGTCTGTAGGATGGCTCTCTACTCTGTCACCCTCTCTGCCTCTCACCCCTCCCCCCTGCAAAATGAGCTTCTCTGTGCCTGACTGAACGCACACACATACTGTATAGACATTCACCAGAGTGACAGCAGGTTTCTGAGTTATTTTTTTAATTTTCTTTAATTCATTGATGCTTGTATAAAATTTATATTTCCAGCACTTGCTCATAATGATTAGATCTCTGTGTGAAAAAAGTTTTAAAGAGTTTGGATGCTGCACTTTAAAGATATAAAAAATTAGGGTTATGTTTTTTACTACATCTTTAAAAAATCACCACGTCAACACCGTTCGAGATATCCAAAATCCGCTCGCAATTTAACATCTTCAGAATCTTCTCTTCATGTTAAAAAAGTTTGGTGTGAACAGCTGGTTGTTCTTAGGAGTAGTGTGAATTTGTTTACTACCTGATTTTTCAAAAAATCCACATTCAAATCAAAATAGCCGGCTTTCTGTTGGTCTTAGCTAATGAGTTTGATTTAGAAAGTTGTCCAGATTGATGAGATTAATATATGTACAGAGTTTGGTGACTGTAGGAAAAACTAACCCCCCAACTTTTGTCAAAAGATGGCGCTATAGAGTGCCTGCTCCACGCCCATTTATGACCTTTTGCCAGTGTCTAACTATCATTAATATTGATGTGTGTGTTGAGTTTCATGAAATTCTAAGCATGTTATCTGCCTTGAAAAGACAGGAATCTAATTTTAAAGTTTGACATGTTGCCATGGCAACAGCATTCGATTTATCATCGACCCCTTTACATATTCTTATCGGTCGTGTTTTGACATGATTTTGGTGAAGTTTAAAGAAAATCGAGTAAAATTAAGAGGCTGATTTCAAAGCATTTTGAAAATGACACACTTCCTGCTCCCAGTTGGTGGCGCTATAACTTTGACTCATAATAGTCACATTTAAGGAAACGGCATCATACAACGAACAAACTGGTGAAGTTTCATCAGAATCAGGCAATGTGTGCAACAGTTATTAGACACTTCCTGTTTCTCATTTCTCGCCATAACTTTGTCGCCTTGCCACGGCCAAACCGTTCGAGATATCAAAAATCTCCTCGCAATTTAGCGTCCCCAATGTCTTGAGATCATGCTGACCGAGTTTGGTGACAATCCAATGGAATTCCTGGGAGGAGTACGTTAAATTCCAGAGCATGCGCTTTTTAAACAGCCCTAAATATCTCACTTCCTGTTGCGTGGAGCCTATGACATAGAGTACAAAAGTTGTTCAGCTCGGTGAGTTCTATATGTGTACCGAGTTTCATATCAATACGTGCAAGTATGTGTGCGCAGTACATCAAGTTTTCAAACTGTGTTCCAGGGGGCGCTGTAGAGGCCCTGAACCACGCCCGGGTCCCAGCCTCTGTGGCGTCCTGATGGCCGCAGATTCCGACGTGTGTGCAAATTTTCAAGAGTTTTTGAGTATGTTAAGGCCCCCAAAAGTGCCCGGAAGGTGTAAAAAAAAAAAAAAGAACCCTTAGAAGAACAATAGGGCCTTCGCCCTTTTGGGCTCGGGCCCTAATTAAAGCAGCGAGCAGCGATGAACGGGCCCTCGCACCCGGGCTCACCGCCGACCGGTGGCTTCAGGAAAACAGCAAACGGTGGGCAGTATGCTTTTAATACAGTAAATGTAGGAGAAATATGTCAAAGTCACTTAAATGTGCCAAACTTGCCGCTGCCAGCTGGTGGCACAATGCCTATAACTGATTATTGGCATGTAGATGTGTTCAGGCCAGCACTATTATCAAACATATGAAGTTTGGTGCAGATTGACCTTGGCATGTTTGAGTTAGTGAAATATATGAGATATCCTGCTGCCAACAGGTGGCGCTATGATAATATCTGAATATTGGTCTTTAGGTGTCTTCAGGCCAGGACTCTTACCAAACCTGTGAATTTTGTGGCAGATCAGACATTTTCAGGCTAAGTTATAACCACTTCTATGTCTATGCAGAAACATCAAACTTTGTCAGGCCACCACGGACATGCCCTTTAATGAAAACTCAAGATCTTCACAATTTAACATCTCTAAGGCTTCAAGATCAGACTGAGCAAATATAAAGTTGATATCATTAAATCTCTAGGAGGAGTTTGCTACAAGTCCTTTCCTGTTGCCAACAGGTGGCGCTGTGATTATAATAGAATATTGGCCTTCAGATTTGTTCAGGCCAGGACTCTTATCGAACATGTGAAGTTTGAGGCAAATCGGACATTTTATGGCTGAGTTATAACAAGTTTTATATCCATGGCGAGACCTCGAAATTTGTCAGGCCGCCACGGACACGCCCTTCAGCGAAAACTCAAGATCTTCGCAATTTAACATCACTAAAGCCTTTTGATTAGACTGACCGATTTTGGTGTTGATCTGTATAAATCTCTAGGAGGAGTTTGTTGCAGAGTACAGCATGACACTTCCTGTTGCCAGCAGGTGGCGCTATGACTATAACTGAATATGGACATATAGATGTCATCAGGTCAGGAGTGTTATCACACATGTAAAGTTTGGGGCAGATCGGACATTTTATGCCTGAGTTATAACAACTTCCTTTTTCATGGCGAAGCATCGAAATTTGCCAGGCCGCCACGGACACGCCCTCCGATGAAAACTCTAGATCTTCGCAATTTAACGTCACAAAGGGCTTTAGATTAGACTCATCAAATTTGGCGTTTATCCGAATAAATCTCTAGGAGGAGTTCGTTCAAGTACGAGGCCTGAAAATGGCAAAAATGACACAAAATTTGCTGAGAAAATTAAAAATAACCGACTTCCTGTTGGGTCTCAAATTTAGCTCCAAGAGGCTTTTTTGTAGGTATTGGTGTGTTACATGTGTGTACCTATTTTCGTGCATGTACGTGAATCACAGTTGAATGCGCACACCGCGGAACGTGTAAAGGTGGCGCTGTCGAGCCATTTTGCCACACCCACTTCTGCAACCCATATCAGACGTAAATTTTCGCCAGGTCTGATGTGTGTGCGAAGTTTCATGAGTTTTCGGGTATGTCTAAGCCCTCAAAAATGCGATTCATTTTGGAGAAGAATAATAATAATAATTAAAGCTGCAAGCAGCGATGAACGGGCCCTCGCACACGGGCTCACCACCGACCGGTGGCTTTAGGAACACAGCAAATGGTTGGTAGTATGCTTTTAATACAGTAAAAATAGGAGAAATATGTCAAAGTCACTTAAATGTGCCAAATTTCCTGCTGCCAGCTGGTGGTGCTATGCCTATAACTGATTATTGGCATGTAGATGTGTTCAGGCCACCACTTTCATCAAACATATGAAGTTTGGTGCAGATTGACCTTGGTATGTTTGAGTTAGTGAAAGATATGATATATCCTGCTGCCAACAGGTGGCGCTATGATAATATCTGAATATTGGCCTTTAGGTGTCTTCAGGCCAGGACTCTTACCAAACCTGTGAAGTTTGAGGCAGATCGGACATTTTATGGCTGAGTTATAACAAGTTTTATATCCATGGCGAGACCTCGAAATTTGTCAGGCCGCCACGGACACGCCCTTTACCGAAAACTCAAGATCTTCACAATTTAACATCACTAAGGCCTTTATATTAGACTGACCGATTTTGGTGGTGATCTGATTAAATCTCTTGGAGGAGTTTGTTGCAGAGTACAGCATGACACTTCCTGTTGCCAGCAGGTGGTGCTATGAGTAAAACTGAATATGGGCATGTAGATGTCATAAGGTCAGGAGTGTTATCACACATGTGAAGTTTGGGACAGATCGGACATTGTATGCCTGAGTTATAGCAACTTCCTTTTTCATGGCGAAACATCGAAATTTACGGGGCCGCCATGGACACGCCCTCTGATGAAAACTCTAGATCTTCACAATTTAACGTCACAAAGGGCTTTAGACTAGACTCGGCAAATTTGGCGTTGATCCGAATAAATCTCTAGGAGGAGTTCGTTCAAGTACGACGCCTGAAAATGGCAAAAATGACACAAATTTTGTTGAGAATATTAATATTAACCGACTTCCTGTTGGGTTCCGGATTTTGCTCCAAGAGGCTTTTTTGTAGGTATTGGTGTGTTACATGTGTGTACCGATTTCCGTGCATGTACGTGAATCACAGCTGAAAGCGCACACCGCTGAACGTCTAAAGGTGGCGCTGTCGAGCCATTTTGCCACACCCACTTCTGAAACCCATACCAGACGTAAATTTTCGTCAGGTTTGATGTGTGTGCAAAGTTTCATGAGTTTTCGGGTATGTTTAGGCCCTCAAAAATGCGATTCATTTTGAGAATAATAATAATAATAATAAACGGAGCAATTCCAATAGGGTCCTCACACCATCGGTGCTCGGGCCCTAATAATTAAAGCTGCAAGCAGCGATGGTAGGGCCCTCGCACTCGGGCTCACCGCCGATCGGTGGCGAATGGTGGGCACTATGCTATTAACACAGTAAATGTAGGAGGAACATGTCAAAGTCATTGATATGTGCAAATCTTCCTGCTGCCAGCTGGTGGCGCAATGCCTATAACTGAATATTGGCATGTAAATGTATTCAGGCCAGGACTCTTATCAAACATTTTAAGTTTGGGGCTGATTGGACATTGCATGCCTGAGTTACAGTAACTTCCTGTTTCATTGCATTAAGAGTATGCTTTAGCACTTAGCTAAATGTTGCTAACATGTTTCTAGCATGTTGCTACCCTATTTAACACTTGTTGATATTTTTAAGATGTTGCTTGGCATCCACAACAGTATTAAACATGTGACTTCCTGTTGCCAGTAGGTGGCACTATGACTATAACTGAATATGGGCATGGGCTTGTGTTCAGACCAGGACTCTTATCAAACATATTAAGCTTGGGTCAGATTGGACATTGTATGCATGAGTTATACTTATTTTTCTTTGTATTAATATCATGCTTTAGCTCTTAGCTAAGTGTTGCTAGCATGTTTTAACATGATTCTAGCATGATGCTAGCCTATTTAAAACTTGCTAACGCTTTTTAATATGTTGCTAGGAGTCCGTAACACCATTAAACGACACTTCCTGTTGTCAGCAGGTGGCGCTGTGACTATAACTGAATATGGGCATGTATATATCTTCAGGCCAGGAGTCTTATCAAACATGTGAAGTTTGGGGCTGATTGGACATTGCATGCCTGAGTTACAGTAACTTCCTGTTTTATGTCTTTAACAACATGCTTTAGCACTAAGTAAGTGTTGCTAGAATGTTTGAGTACGTTTTAAACTAGTTTAGCACTCAATGGCTTTTTTAGTGTGTTGCTAATAGTGTGTCACAGTGTTAAACATGTCACTTCCTGTTGACAGTAGGTGGCGCTATAACTATAACTGAATATTGGCATGTAGACATCTTCAGGCCAGGACTGTTATCAAACATGTGAAGTTTGGGGCTGATTGGACATTGCATGCCTGAGTTACAGTAACTTCCTGTTTCATTGCATTAAGAGTATGCTTTAGCACTTAGCTAAATGTTGCTAACATGTTATAGCATGTTTCTAGCATGTTGCTACCCTGTTTAACAGTTGTTGAATTTTTTTACAATGTTGCTAGGCATCCACAACAGTATTAAACATGTGGCTTCCTGTTACCAGCTGGTGGCGCTATGACTATAACTGAATACGGGCATGGGCGTGTGTTTAGGCCAGGATTCTTATCAAACATGTTAAGTTTGGGGCTGATTGGACATTGTATGCCTGAGTTAGAGTAACTTCCTGTTTCATTGTATTATTAGCATGCTTTAGCATATTAGCTAAGTGTTGCTAGCATGCTTTATTATTTTTGTAGCATGTTGAATATTAAGTTTGGGTCAGATTCAACATTATATACATGAGTTACAGCAATTTCCTTTTGTATTTGTATTAATAGCATGCTTTAGCTCTTAGCTAAGTGTTGCTAGCATGTTTTAGCATGTTTGTAGCATGTTGCTAGCCTATTTAAGACTTGTTAACGCTTTTCAATATGTTTCTAGGAGTCCGTAACAGTGTTAAACATGTCATTTCCTGTTGTCAGCAGGTGGCGCTATGACTATAACTGAATATGGGCACTGACGTGTGTTCAGGACCGGACTGTCATCAAACATGTGAAGTTTGAGGCAGATCGGACATCGTATGCCTGAGTTATAGCAACTTCCTTTTTCATGGTGTAACATCAAAGTTTGTCCGGCCGCCACGGACACGCCCTTTGACGAAAACTCTAAAGCTTCGCAATTTAACATCGCAAAGGCCTTATGATGACACTCAGCAAATTTGAAGATGATCGGATAAAAACTGTAGGAGGAGTTCGTTAAAGTATGAGGCCTGAAAATGGCAAAAACTGCACAAAAATCGTACAGGAAATTCAATATAACAGACTTCCTCTTGGGTTTCGGATGTTGCACCAGGAGACTTTTTTGTAGGTATTGGTGTGTTACATATGTGTACCGAGTTTCGTACATGTACGTGAAACGTAGCTCGAGGGGCACTCCGTTGAAATTTTATAGGTGGCGCTATCGAGCCATTTTGCCACACCCACTTTTGAAAATGATATCAGATGTAAATTTTCGCCAGGTCTGATGCGTGTGCAAAGTTTCGTGAGTTTTCGGGCATGTTTAGGCCCTCAAAAAGACTTTTCATTTTGGAGAAGAAGAAGAAGAAGAAGAATAATTAAAGCTGCGAGCAGCGATGAACGGGCCCTCGCACCCGGGCTCACCGCCGACCGGTGGCTTCAGGAAAACAGCAAACGGTGGGCAGTATGCTTTTAATACAGTAAATATAGAAAAAATATGTCAAAGTCACTTAAATGTGCCAAACTTGCCGCTGCCAGCTGGTGGCGCTATGCCTATAACTGATTTTTGGCATGTAGATGTGTTCAGGCCAGCACTATTATCAAACATATGAAGTTTGGTGCAGATTGACCTTGGTGTGTTTGAGTTAGTGAAATATATGATATATCCTGCTGCCAACAGGTGGCGCTATGATAATATCTGAATATTGGTCTTTAGGTGTCTTCAGGCCAGGACTCTTACCAAACCTGTGAATTTTGTGGCAGATCAGACATTTTCAGGCTAAGTTATAACCACTTCTATGTCTATGCAGAAACATCAAACTTTGTCAGGCCACCACGGACATGCCCTTTAATGAAAACTCAAGATCTTCACAATTTAACATCTCTAAGGCCTCAAGATCAGACTGACCAAATATAATGTTGATTTAATTAAATGCAATCAATGCAAGGACTTCAGATAGATGCCAACTGTGAACCAGTATGCTACAAATAAGAACATGTAATTCATGATGATAGCAAAATGTTGTTATTGCTTCCTTTATATCCACCACTTCTGCTTAAATGTCATTGTTACCTATCTGTACAATTTTTGAATAATATATTTTTGTATAAAATTAATTGTTGTCATAACTAAGAATCAATAAGGAAGACGGTGCCCAGTTGGCACATGCATTCACAGTAATCCTCTGCTAGTTTGGATTTAAAGTTTACAGAATTGAAAGGGTTACACTTTAAAATCAACACACAGACACATACACACAAAATATAAAATGTTGCCATCCAGTTTCATTTGTTAAAATTAACTATATCAGTTAACATGACCAATAAATAAATAGCATTTATTAATGTTAATTAATATTAAGCTAAAAAAAAGTATTCATATAAAGGTTATGTACAGTGAATTAACATGAACATGAACACAGTTCATGTGGGTGTACAGCAATACACAATAAAGTGCTCTATAAACGCTTCATTCTTTCAAAATATCTTTAAAAATCAAGTTGAGTATTTTAACGGGGTGATATATATATTTATAACTGTTCTTAAAATTATGGTTTTCAGATGTTTTGAAGAGATAACAGTAACGTTTGTTTTGTTGTCAAAGTTTGTCTTAATTTATTATTATTATTTTATATTCAATAAATAACACTATGTAAATATTGTCTATCAATGAAGATAAATTGATCATGCTAAAAAGTTGTATTTTTTAAAATCTTTTGCTATGTGACTGAATAGGACAAGTTCATGGTACAGTTAAGTAAAAAATAAATAAACAACAACTGCAAAATACGAACAATGAAAGACTTAGTGACCCTTTATATTTTCTCAAAATATCAGACTCTCAAAGATCAGACATATTTATGTAATTACACTACATACAGTATGTGCATTTTGTTCAAAGATGGTCTGTAGGATGGATCTCTACTCTGTCACCCTCTCTGCCTCTCACCCCTCCCCCCTGCAATAATGAGCTTCTCTGTGCCTGACTGAACGCACACACATACTGTAGAGACATTCACCAGAGTGACAGCAGGTTTCTGAGTTATTTTTTTAATTTTCTTTAATTCATTGAAGCTTGTATAAAATTTATATTTCCAGCACTTGCTCAGAATGATTAGATCTCTGTGTGAAAAAAGTTTTAAAGAGTTTGGATGCTGCACTTTAAAGATATAAAAAATTAGGGTTATGTTTTTTACTACATCTTTAAAAAATCACCACGTCAACACCGTTCAAGATATCCAAAATCCGCTCGCAATTTAACATCTTCAGAATCTTCTCTTCATGTTAAAAAAGTTTGGTGTGAAAAGCTGGTTGTTCTTAGGAGTAGTGTGAATTTGTTTACTACCTGATTTTTCAAAAAATCCACATTCAAATCAAAATAGCCGGCTTTCTGTTGGTCTTAGCTAATGAGTTTGATTTAGAAAGTTGTCCAGATTGATGAGAACAATATATGTACAGAGTTTGGTGACTGTAGGAAAAACTAACCCCCCAACTTTTGTCAAAAGATGGCGCTATAGAGTGCCTGCTCCACGCCCATTTATGACCTTTTGCCAGTGTCTAACTATCATTAATATTGATGTGTGTGTTGAGTTTCATGAAATTCTAAGCATGTTATCTGCCTCGAAAAGACAGGAATGTAATTTTAAAGTTTGACACGTTGCCATGGCAACAGCATTTGATTTATCATCGACCCCTTTACATATTCTTATCGGCCGTGTTTTGACATGATTTTGATGAAGTTTAAAGAAAATCGAGTAAAATTAAGAGGCTGATTTCAAAGCATTTTGAAAATGACACACTTCCTGCTCCCAGTTGGTGGCGCTATAACTTTGACTCATAATAGTCACATTTATGGAATCGGCATCATACAAGGAACAAACTGGTGAAGTTTCATCAGAATCAGGCAATGTGTGCAACAGTTATTAGACACTTCCTGTTTCTCATTTCTCGCCATAACTTTGTCGCCTTGCCACGGCCAAACCGTTCGAGATATCAAAAATCTCCTCGCAATTTAGCGTCCCCAATGTCTTGAGATCATGCTGACAGAGTTTGGTGACAATCCCATGGAATTCCTGGGAGGAGTACGTTAAATTCCAGAGCATGCGCTTTTTAAACAGCCCTAAATATCCCACTTCCTGTTGCGTGGAGCCCATGACATAGAGTACAAAAGTTGTTCAGCTCGATGAGTTCTATATGTGTACCGAGTTTCATATGAGTGCGTGCAAGTATGTGTGCGCAGTACATCAAGTTTTCAAACTGTGTTCCAGGGGGCGCTGTAGAGGCCCTGAACCACGCCCGGGTCCCAGCCTCTGTGGCGTCCGGACGACGGCAGATTCCGACGTGTGTGCAAATTTTCAAGAGTTTTTGAGTATGTTAAGGCCCCCAAAAGTGCCCCAACGGTTGAAAAAAAAAAAAAAAAAAAAAAAAAAAAAAAAAAAAACAAATTAAAGCTGCAAGCAGCGATGACCGGGCCCTCGCCATATGCGCAGTCACCATCCCGATAGCATCAGGAAAACGGTGCCCAGTTGGCACATGCATTCACAGTAACCCTCTGCCAGTTTGGATTTAAAGTTTACAGAATTGAAAGGGTTAATTAAAATCAACACACAGACACATACACACAATATTTAAAATTTTGCCATCCAGTTTAATTTGTTAACATTAACTATATTAGTTAACATGAACAATAATTAAATAGCATTTATTAATGTTAATTAATATTAAGCTAAAAAAAGTATTCATATATTATTAAAAGGTACATTGGTACATTTATTTATATTTGTTAAAAATATTTGTGGGTTCATGTATTAATAATACATAATAAGGGTATTCTTAAGGCATTATAATGAATGCATAATAAATTATAAAAAACCTTATAATATGTTGTATCATCTCATGAGCATTCATAAGAACAGTTTCAATGTATTAGAATTTTTACTTTTTTTATTATAGCTTTTATGAGTATGATTACCTCTTCATAGTTATAATGTATAAGTCTCATATTTTGCCATCTTACTGATGTCACTTTACTTAAATCATACAAAGACCACTTATAAGTAATAATAATAATAATTCTCAAATAGCCATTAGATCAGGTATCAGATCAGATTAATGTATAATATGATCAGTTTAATTATTTTGATGGTACCCGTTAGACAGCTTTTTATAAGTAACTCTGCAACTGCATGTCAACTAGCAGTAATTATTATTTGTTGTGGTAAATATATGCTAACACTGTATTTAGACAGTTCCCCAAAAGACAAACTGATTATAAGTAACTTTGCAAGAACATGAACCTTCTACTTAGCCTAACATTAAACTAAGTCTACACTGTAAGGAGTGTTAGTTGGTGAGAGTTAGTTGTTAATAGTCAATAGAATAGAGTATAATGTAAACAAAATAAATCTAATATGATATAGTCCATTACAAATGAAGTAGGTTTAAAATGGTGTCTACTGTGTGTTATAAATAATCATAATCTTAAAAGTTATAACCTCTAATATTTAAGTATTATAATGTATGATAATTGTTGTTATGAATATTCATTGGATGATATAATATATTATACGTTTTTTTATAATGCATTATGCATTCATTATAATGCATTAGAAATACCCTTATAATAGGGGCTTCATAGAAAGTGTTACCAAATCAGTGAGAGACAAACAAAACATTTCATAATTTTTCATTAAAAAATAACTATTTTTTATGCTTTTTAGTGTTTATTTTAAAATTATGTAAAAGTATTCTGACAGTTCAGTACAGTACATAACAACTCCAAATAAATCTATGCATTTGTTTCCTTGTTGCACATTGAGAATGAACAGAATAGGATTAGAGGTAAAAAATATTCCTTATCATACGAGGACCTCTGGTGTTCATCCCTTGTATTACAGTCTTCATTTCTCCCTCTCTCACTTCTGGATACTTTTAATGTTTTTGGGGCCTCTGAGCATGATACAATTTTGATACCAAGCGTATTTTCTAGGAATGATTTGTTCTTCATATATACAAAGTTTTGAAGAGTTGGTATTAGGCACTTTAAAGATATATGAAAATGAATGCTACTTTTTTTTTACTGTGACTTTAAAAAATCACCACATCAACACCATTCAAGATATCCCAAATCCGCTCACAATTTAGCATTTTGAGTATATTCTTATCATGTTGACAAAGTTTGGTGTGAACTTCTTATTTCTGCTTTGTTTAGTATGATTTTATTTACAGCCTGATTTTTCCAAAAATCCACATTCAAATAAAAATAGCCAACTTCCTGTTTATTATAGCTAATGAGTGTTAATTAGAAAGTTGTCCGGCTTGATGAGACCAATATATGTACCGAGTTTGGTGACTGTTGGCAAAACTAAACCCCCAACTTTGGTCAAAAGGTGGCGCTATAGAGTGCCTCCTCCACGCCCATTTATGGGCTTTTATCAGTGTCTAAATATCATTAATACAGATGTGTGTGTTGAGTTTCATGAAATTCTAAGTATTTTAAGTGGCTCGAAAACACAAAAAACTAAAGTTAAAGTTTGACACGTTGCCATGGCAACATGATAAAAGTTATTGATAATGCCCTTCACGGATTGTCATCGGCCGTGTTTCGACATTATTGGGATGAAGTTTGAAGCAAATTGACAAAAATTAAGAGGCTGATTTAAAAGCATTTAGAAAACGTTGCGCTTTCTGCTGCCAGTTGGTGGCGCTATAACTTTGACTCATAATAGTCACATCTCTGTGATTGGCTTCATACGATGAACAAACTGCTGAAGTTTGGTCAAAATCAGACAACGTGTGTCAAAGTTATTAGACACTTCCTGTTTCTCATTTCTCGCCATAACTTTGTCGCCCCGCCACGGCCAAACCGTTCGAGATATCCAAAATCCCCTGGCAATTTTGCGTCCCCAATGTCTTGAGGTCATGCTGACCGAGTTTGGTGGCCATCAGTGGAAAGGCTTAGGAGGAGTATTTCAAATTCCATTGCATGCGCTTTTTAGACATCCCTGAATAGCTGACTTCCTGTTAGGCGAAGCACTGACTTTGAGCATGAACGCTGTTCAGACCGATGAGGTCTATATGTGTATGAATTTTGACAACTGTAGGTCATCCGGTGTGTGCTCCAGAGTCCCTGAAAAGTCGCAATTTTTAACGTGATGCCACGCCCCCCCCAGGTGACCCCCCCCATGTCAAAGTTTGTCCGGCCCTGATGGCCGCAGGTTCCAATGTGTGTGCAAAGTTTCAAGAGTTTTCGTGTATGTTAAGGGCCCCGAAATGACCCAAAACATTGATGAAATAATAATAATAATAATAATAATAATAATAATAATCCTTAGAAAAACAATAGGGCCTTCGCCCTTTTGGGCTCGGGCCCTAATAAGAATCCTTAGAAGAACAATAGGGCCTTCGCCCTTTTGGGCTCGGGCCCTAATAATAAACGGAGCAATTCCAATAGGGTCCTCGCACTGTAGTGCTCGGGCCCTAATAAACGGAGCAGATTCAATAGGGTCCTCACACCATCGGTGCTCGGGCCCTAATAATAAACGAAGCAGATCCAATAGGGTCCTCACACCATCGGTGCTCGGGCCCTAATAATAATAATAATAAACGAAGCAGATCCAATAGGGTCCTCACACCATCGGTGCTCGGGCCCTAATAATAAACGGAGCAATTCCAATAGGGTCCTCGCACTGTAGTGCTCGGGCCCTAATAATTAAAGCTGCAAGCAGCGTTGACCGGGCCCTCGCCGTCTGGCAGTCGCCATCCCGATAGCATCAGGAAAACGGTGCCCAGTTGGCACATGCATTCACAATAACCCTTTGGACTAACCCTAACTGTCTCTCCTCCTGTCTGACTCTTTCTCTTACCACCCATCCCACCTCCTTACACTCAGCCACTTACCACACAAACACACACATAGAGTGCAGAGCAGAGTGAGATCAGATTTGTTTTTTAATTTTCTTTCATTCGTGGAGTTTTGTATAATTATGAAATGAACTGTGTTTAATCAGAATGAATAGTTATTTGTATGAAAAAAGTTTCAAAGAGTTAGGATGCTGCACTTTAAATATATAATAAATCATTGAAAATTGAAAATGGAAAATTAAATTCTAGGCACGCTATCTGCCTCAAAAACACAGGAAACAAATATTTGAATGTATTTTGTATTTTTATTTATTTGCCATGGCAACAGCATTTGATGCATCAGGGACGCCTTTACAGACTCTCATCGGCCGTGTTTTTACATCATTCTGATGAAGTTTGAAGAAAATCGAGTACAAAAATATTGTTCGTTGTTCGTTCGTGTGTTAGTTCATTAACCAATGTTAACAAAAGAGACCCTATTTTAAATAGTTACCATGTTTTATGATCTACATCCATTTTTTAATATTATTTTAATGATCTATAAGCATCTGTGAAATAATTATAAACAAATATATTAAAAATAAATACATATTAACTTAGTTGATGTATTTGTTTCTCATTCTAATTAAGTGAACTGAGCAGTATAGTGTCATACTTATAAGATTTTTTATTCTATCAGTGAGATTGTATATATGTATATAAATCATATAATTTTTCCTTAAAAGATTAAAAAAAGATTTTAATGCTCTTTAAGCACCTATACAAAATAATTATGTAAAAGTACACTGACAGTACAGTCTATATCAACTGATTCTATGGATTATTTTCATTCTTATACACTGAGAATGAGCTAAATAGCATTAGAGGTCAAACGATTCCTTATCTTATGAGGACATCTAGTGTTCATCCCTGGTATTAGAGCTTTAATCTGACAAATTTATGTGACACTTTTAATGTTTTTGGGGCCTCTGAGCATGATAACATTTTGAAACTACACGTATTTCCTAAGAATTTCTTGTTCTTTATATGTAAAAAGTTTTGATGAGTTAGAATAATGCAATTTAAAGATATATGAAAATAACTCTTCATCTTTTTTATTGTTACTTTCATAAATCACCACATCAACACCGTTCAAGATGTCCCAAAGCCGTTCACAATTTAACATCTTCAGTATCTTGGCATCATGTTGACAAAGTTTGCTGTGAACTGTCTGATTCTGCTATGAGTGATATGAATTTATTCACAGCTATATTTAAAAACACAGGAAACAAATGTTAAAGTTTGACATGTTGCCATGGCAACAGCATTTGATGTATCAAGGACCCCTTCACAGATTCTCATCGGCCGTGTTTTGATATTATTCTGATGAAGTTTGAAGCAAATTGAGTAAAATTAAGAGGTTGATTTAAAAGCGTTTTGCAAGCAACACACTTCCTGCTGCCAGTTGGTGGCGCTATAACTTTGACTCATAATAGTCACATCTCTGTGATCGGTATCATACGACGAACAAACTGCTTAAGTTTGGTCAAAATCAGATAAAGTGTGTCAAAATTATTAGACATTTCCTGTTTCTCATTTCTCGCCATAATTTGTCGCCCTGCCACGGCCAAACCGTTCGAGATAGCAAAAATCCCCTGGCAATTTTGCATTCCCAATATCTTGAGATCATGCTGACCGAGTTTGGTGGCCATCGGTGGAAAGGTCTAGGAGGAGTATTTCAAATTCCACAGCTTGATTTTTCCAAAAATCCATATTTAAATAAAAATAGCTGACTTCCTGTTGGTCGTAGCTAATGGGTGTAAATTAGAAAGTTGTCCGGCTTGATGAGTCCAATATATGTACCGAGTTTGGTGACTGTAGGACAAAGTAACCCCCCAACTTTTGTCAAAAGGTGGCGCTATGGAGCGCCTGCTCCACGCCCATTTATGGGCTTTTATCAGTGTTTAACTGTCATTAATACAGATGTGTGTGTTGAGTTTCATGAAATTCTAAGCATTTTAAGTGGCTCAAAAACACAAAAAACTAAAGTTAAAGTTTGACACGTTGCCATGGCAACATGATAAAAGTTATGGATAACGCCCTTCACAGATTCTTATCGGTCGTGTTTTGACATTATTGTGATGAAGTTTGAAGCAAATTGAGTAAAATTAAGAGGCTGAGTTTAAAGCGTTTCAAAAACGTCACGCTTTCTGCTGCCAGTTGGTGGCGCTATAACTTTGACTCATAATAGTCACATCTCTGTGATCGGCATCAGACGATGAACAAACTGCCGAAGTTTGGTCAAAATCAGACAAAGTATGTCAAAGTTATTAGGCACTTCCTGTTTCTCATTTCTCGCCATAAATTTGTCGCCCCGTCACGGTCAAACCGTTCGAGATATCAAAAATCCCCTGGCAATTTTGCGTCCCCAATGTCTTGAGATCATGCTGACCGAGTTTGGTGGCCATCGGTGGAAAGGCCTAGTAGGAGTATTTCAAATTCCATTGCATGCACTTTTTAGACATCCCTGAATAGCCGACTTCCTGTTTGGCAAAGCACGGACTATGAGTGTGAAATTTGTTCGGCCCGATGAGGTCTATATGTGTATGAATTTTGGTGACTGTAGGTCAACCGTTGTGCGCTCCAGAGCCCTTCAAAAGTCGCAATTTTTAACGCTGTGCCATGCCCCCCCCAGGTGACCCCCCCATGTCAAAGTCTGTCCGGCCCTGATGGCCGCAGGTTCCAATGTGTGTGCAAAGTTTCAAGAGTTTTCGTGTATGTTAAGGGCCCCGAAATCCCCCAAAACATTGGAAAAAAAAAAAAAAAAAATAATAATAATAATAATTAAAGCTGCGAGCAGCGATGAACGGGCCCTCGCACCCGGGCTCACCGCCGACCGGTGGCTTCAGGAAAACAGCAAACGGGGGGCAGTATGCTTTTAATACAGTAAATGTAGGAGAAATATCTCAAAGTCACTTAAATGTGCCAAACTTGCCGCTGCCAGCTGTTGGCGCTATGCCTATAACTGATTATTGGCATGTAGATGTGTTCAGGCCAGCACTATTATCAAACATATGCAGATTGACCTTGGTATGTTTGAGTTAGTGAAATATATGAGATATCCTGCTGCCAACAGGTGGGGCTATGATAATATCTGAATATTGGTCTTTAGGTGTCTTCAGGCCAGGACTCTTACCAAACCTGTGAATTTTGTGGCAGATCAGACATTTTCAGGCTAAGTTATAACCACTTCTATGTCTATGCAGAAACATCAAACTTTGTCAGGCCACCACGGACATGCCCTTTAATGAAAACTCAAGATCTTCACAATTTAACATCTCTAAGGCCTCAAGATCAGACTGACCAAATATAATGTTGATTTAACTAAATGCAATCAATGCAAGGACTTCAGATAAATGCCAACTGTGAACCAGTATGCTACAAATTGCCTATTTTCTGATGATGATGATGATAAGAACATGATTCATGATGATAGCAAAATGTTATTATTGCTTGCTTTACGTCCACCACTTCTGCTTAAATGTCATTGTTACCTATCTGTACAATTTTTGTGTGGATATTGCTTTGCTGGTGACTCCTGTTACAAGACATCACTCTTAAGTGCTACATAACTAAGAATCAATAAGGAAGACGGTGCCCAGTTGGCACATGCATTCACAGTAACCATCTGCTAGTTTTGATTTTAAGTTTACAGAATTGAAAGGGTTACACTTTAAAATCAACACACAGACACATACACACAAAATATAAAATGTTGCCATTCAGTTTCATTTGTTAAAATTAACTATATTAGTTAACATGACCAATAAATAAATAGCATTTATTAATGTTAATTAATATTAAGCTAAAAAAAGTATTCATATAAAGTTTATGTACTGTGAATTAACATGAACATGAACACAGTTCATGTGGGTGTGCAGCAATACACAATAAAGTGCTCTATAAACGCTTCATTCTTTCAAAATATCTTTAAAAATCAAGCTGAGTATTTTAACGGGGTGATATATATATATATATATATATATATATATATATAACTGATCTTAAAATTATGGTTTTCAGATGTTTTGAAGAGATAACAGTAACGTTTGTTTTGTTGTCAAAGTCTGTCTTAATTTTTTATTATTATTATTTTATATTCAATAAATAACACTATGTAAATATTGTCTATCAATGAAGATAAATTGATCATGCTAAAAAGTTGTATTTTTAAATCTTTTGCTATGTGACTGAATAGGACAAGTTCATGGTACAGTTAAGTAAAAAATAAATAAAAAACAACAACTGCAAAATACGAACAATGAAAGACTTAGTGACCCTTTATATTTTCTCAAAATATCAGACTCTCAAAGATCAGACATATTTATGTAATTAAAATACATACAGTATGTGCATTTTGTTCAAAGATGGTCTGTAGGATGGCTCTCTACTCTGTCACCCTCTCTGCCTCTCACCCCTCCCCCCTGCAATAATGAGCTTCTCTGTGCCTGACTGAACGCACACACATACTGTAGAGACATTCACCAGAGTGACAGCAGGTTTCTGAGTTATTTTTTTAATTTTCTTTAATTCATTGAAGCTTGTATAAAATTTATATTTCCAGCACTTGCTCAGAATGATTAGATCTCTGTGTGAAAAAAGTTTTAAAGAGTTTGGATGCTGCACTTTAAAGATATAAAAAATTAGGGTTATGTTTTTTACTACATCTTTAAAAAATCACCACGTCAACACCGTTCGAGATATCCAAAATCCGCTCGCAATTTAACATCTTCAGAATCTTCTCTTCATGTTAAAAAAGTTTGGTGTGAACAGCTGGTTGTTCTTAGGAGTAGTGTGAATTTGTTTACAGCCTGATTTTTCAAAAAATCCACCTTCAAATCAAAATAGCCGGCTTTCTGTTGGTCTTAGCTAATGAGTTTGATTTAGAAAGTTGTCCAGATTGATGAGAGCAATATAAGTACAGAGTTTGGTGACTGTAGGAAAAACTAACCCCCCAACTTTTGTCAAAAGATGGCGCTATAGAGTGCCTGCTCCACGCCCATTTATGACCTTTTGCCAGTGTCTAACTATCATTAATATTGATGTGTGTGTGGAGTTTCATGAAATTCTAAGCATGTTATCTGGCTCGAAAAGACAGGAATGTAATTTTAAAGTTTGACACGTTGCCATGGCAACAGCATTTGATTTATCATCGACCCCTTTACATATTCTTTATCGGCCGTGTTTTGACATGATTTTGATGAAGTTTAAAGAAAATCGAGTAAAATTAAGAGGCTGATTTCAAAGCATTTTGAAAATGACACGTTTCCTGCTGCCAGTTGGTGGCGCTATAACTTTGACTCATAATAGTCACATTTATGGAATCGGCATCATACAAGGAACAAACTGGTGAAGTTCCATCAGAATCAGGCAATGTGTGCAACAGTTATTAGACACTTCCTGTTTCTCATTTCTCGCCATAACTTTGTCGCCTTGCCACGGCCAAACCGTTCGAGATATCAAAAATCTCCTCGCAATTTAGCGTCCCCAATGTCTTGAGATCATGCTGACCGAGTTTGGTGACAATCCCATGGAATTCCTGGGAGGAGTACGTTAAATTCCAGAGCATGCGCTTTTTAAACAGCCCTAAATATCTCACTTCCTGTTGCGTGGAGCCCATGACATAGAGTACAAAAGTTGTTCAGCTCGATGAGTTCTATATGTGTACCGAGTTTCATATCAATACGCGCAAGTATGTGTGCGCAGTACATCAAGTTTTCAAACTGTGTTCCAGGGGGCGCTGTAGAGGCCCTGAACCACGCCCGGGTCCCAGCCTCTGTGGCGTCCGGACGACGGCAGATTCCGACGTGTGTGCAAATTTTCAAGAGTTTTTGAGTATGTTAAGGCCCCCAAAAGTGCCCCAACGGTTGAAAAAAAAAAAAAAAAAAAAAAAAAAAAAAAAAAAAAATAAGAATCCTTAGAAGAACAATAGGGCCTTCGCCCTTTTGGGCTCGGGCCCTAATAATAATAATAATCCTTAGAAAAACAATAGGGCCTTCGCCCTTTTGGGCTCGGGCCCTAATAATCCTTAGAAAAACAATAGGGCCTTCGCCCTTTTGGGCTCGGGCCCTAATTAAAGCTGCAAGCAGCGATGACCGGGCCCTCGCCGACTGTGCAGTCGCCATCCCGATAGCATCAGGAAAATGGTGCCCGGTTGGCACATGCATTCACAGTAACCCTTTGGACTAACCCTAACTGTCTCTCCTCCTCTCTAACTCTTTCTCTTACCACCCATCCCCCCTCCTTACACTCAGCCACTTACCACACAAACACACACATAGAGTGCAGAGCAGAGTGAGATCAGATATGTTTTTTATTTTCTTTCATTCGTGGAGTTTTGTATAAGTATGAAATTAACTGTGTTTGATCAGAATGAATAGTTATTTGTATGAAAAAAGTTTCAAAGAGTTAGGATGCTGCACTTTAAATATATAATAAATCATTGAAAATTGAAAATGGAAAATGAAATTCTAAGCACGCTATCTGCCTCAAAAACACAGGAAACAAATATTTGAATGTATTTTTATTTTTTTTATTTGCCATGGCAACAGTATTTAATGCATAAGGGTCGCCTTTACA
Source organism: Garra rufa (assembly GCF_049309525.1). Taxonomy (NCBI): domain Eukaryota; kingdom Metazoa; phylum Chordata; class Actinopteri; order Cypriniformes; family Cyprinidae; genus Garra; species Garra rufa. The sequence continues at coordinate 72,073,029 of NC_133362.1, forward strand.
GACTCTCATCGGCCATGTTCTTACATTATTCTGATGAAGTTTGAAGAAAATCGAGTACAAATAAATTGTTCGTTGTTCGTTCGTGTTTGTTAGTTCATTAACCAATGTTAAAAGAGACCCTATTTTAAATAGTAACCATGTTTTATGATCTACAACCATTTTTAAATATTATTTTAATGATCTATAAGCATCTGTAAAATAATTATAAACAAATATATTAAAAATAAATACATATTAACTTAGTTGATTTTTTTGGCCTTTATGTATTTGTTTCTCATTCTAATTAAGTGACCTGAGCAGTATAGTGTCATACTTATAAGATTTTTTGTTCTATCAGTGAGAGTGTATATATGTATATAAATCATATAATTTTTCCTTAAAAGATAAAAAAAAAAAGATTTTAATGCTCTTTAAGCACCTATACAAAATAATTATGTAAAAGTACACTCACAGTACAGTACATATCAACTGATTCTATGGATTATTGTCATTCTTATACACTGAGAATGAGCTAAATAGCATTAGAGGCAAACGATTCCTTATCTTATGAGGACCTCTAGTGTTCATTCCTGGTATTAGAGCCTTAAAATGACGAACATATATTACACTTTTATAATGTTTTTGGGGCCTCTGAGCATGATAACATTTTGAAATTACTCAGATTCCCTAAGAATGTCTTGTTCTTTATAAGTTAAAAAGTTTTGATGAGTTAGAATAATGCAGTTTAAAGATATATGAAGATTACTCTTAATCTTTTTTACTGTTACTTTCATAAATCACCACATCAACACCATTCAAGATATCCCAAAGCCGTTCACAATTTAGCATCTTCAGTATCTTGCCATCATGTTGACAAAGTTTGGTGTGAGATGTCTGATTCTGCTATGAGTGATATGAATTTATTCACAGCTATATTTAAAAACACAGGAAACAAATGTAAAAGTTTGACACGTTGCCATGGCAACAGCGTTTGATGTATCAAGGACCCCTTCACAGATTCTCATCGGCCGTGTTTTGATATTATTCTGATGAAATTTGAAGCAAATTGAGTAAAATTAAGAGGTTGATTTAAAAGCGTTTTGCAAGCAACACACTTCCTACTGCCAGTTGGTGGCGCTATAACTTTGACTCATAATAGTCACATCTCTGTGATCGGTATCATACGACGAACAAACTGCTAAAGTTTGGTCAAAATCAGATAAAGTGTGTCAAAATTATTAGACACTTCCTGTTTCTCATTTCTCGCCATAATTTGTCGCCCTGCCACGGCCAAACCGTTCGAGATACCAAAACTCCCCTGGCAATTTTGCATTCCCAATATCTTGAGATCATGCTGACCGAGTTTGGTGGCCATCGGTGGAAAGGTCTAGGAGTAGTATTTCAAATTCCACAGCTTGATTTTTCCAAAAATCCATATTTAACTAAAAATAGCTGACTTCCTGTTGGTCGTAGCTAATGGGTGTAAATTAGAAAGTTGTCCGGCTTGATGAGTCCAATATATGTACCGAGTTTGGTGACTGTAGGACAAAGTAACCCCCCAACTTTTGTCAAAAGGTGGCGCTATGGAGCGTCTGCTCCACGCCCATTTATGGGCTTTTATCAGTGTTTAACTGTCATTAATACAAATGTGTGTGTTGAGTTTCATGAAATTCTAAGCATTTTAAGTGTCTCAAAAACACAAAAAACTAAAGTTAAAGTTTGACACGTTGCCATGGCAACATGATAAAAGTTATGGATAACGCCCTTCACAGATTCTTATCGGTCGTGTTTTGACATTATTGTGATGAAGTTTGAAGCAAATTGAGTAAAATTAAGAGGCTGAGTTTAAAGCGTTTCAAAAACGTCACGCTTTCTGCTGCCAGTTGGTGGCGCTATAACTTTGACTCATAATAGTCACATCTCTGTGATCGGAATCAGACGACGAACAAACTGCTGAAGTTTGGTCAAAATCAGACTAAGTATGCCAAAGTTATTAGGCACTTCCTGTTTCTCATTTCTCGCCATAAATTTGTCGCCCCGTCACGGTCAAACCGTTTGAGATATCAAAAATCCCCTGGCAATTTTGCATCCCCAATGTCTTGAGATCATGCTGACCGAGTTTGGTGGCCATCGGTGGAAAGGCCTAGTAGGAGTATTTCAAATTCCATTGCATGCACTTTTTAGACATCCCTGAACAGCCGACTTCCTGTTTGGCGAAGCACGGACTATGATTGTGAAATTTGTTCGACCCGATGAGCTCTATATGTGTATGAATTTTGGTGACTGTAGGTCAACCGTTGTGCGTTCCAGAGCCCTTTAAAAGTCGCAATTTTTAACAATGTGCCATGCCCCCCCCAGGTGACCCCCCATGTCAAAGTCTGTCCGGCCCTGATGGCCGCAGGTTCCAATGTGTGTGCAAAGTTTCAAGAGTTTTCGTGTATGTTAAGGGCCCCGAAATCCCCCAAAACATTGAATAAAAAATAATAATAATAATAATAATAATAATAATAATAATTCTTAGAAAAACAATAGGGCCTTCGCCCTTTTGGGCTCGGGCCCTAATAATAATTAAAGCTGCAAGCAGCGATGAACGGGCCCTCGCACATGGGCTCACCGCCGACCGGTGGCTTTAGGAACACAGAAAATGGTGGGTAGTATGCTTTTTATACAGTAAAAATAGGAGAAATATGTCAAAGTCACTTAAATGTGCCAAATTTCCTGCTGCCAGCTGGTGGCGCTATGCATATAACTGATTATTGGCATGTAGATGTGTTCAGGCCACCACTTTCATCAAACATATGAAGTTTGGTGCAGATTGACCTTGGTATGTTTGAGTTAGTGAAAGATATGATATATCCTGCTGCCAACAGGTGGCGCTATGATAATATCTGAATATTGGCCTTTAGGTGTCTTCAGGCCAGGACTCTTACCAAACCTGTGAAGTTTGAGGCAGATCGGACATTTTATATCTGAGTTATAACAACTTCTATGTCCATGGCGAAACATCAAACTTTGTCACGCCGTCACAGACACGCCATTTAACGAAAACTCAAGATCTTCGCAATTTAACATCTCTAAGGCCTCTAGATCAGACTGAGCAAATGTAAAGTTGATATCATTAAATCTCTAGGAGGAGTTTGCTACAAGTTATTTCCTGTTGCCAACAGGTGGCGCTGTGATTATAATAGAATATTGGCCTTCAGATTTGTTCAGGCCAGGACTCTTATCGAATATGTGAAGTTTGAGGCAAATCGGACATTTTATGGCTGAGTTATAACAAGTTTTATATCCATGGCGAGACCTCGAAATTTGTCAGGCCGCCACGGACACGCCCTTCAACGAAAACTCAAGATCTTCGCAATTTAACATCACTAAAGCCTTTTGCTTAGACTGACCGATTTTGGTGTTGATCTGTATAAATCTCTAGGAGGAGTTTGTTGCAGAGTACAGCATGACACTTCCTGTTGCCAGCAGGTGGCGCTATGACTATAACTGAATATGGACATATAGATGTCATCAGGTCAGGAGTGTTATCACACATGTGAAGTTTGGGACAGATCGGACATTTTATGCCTGAGTTGTAGCAACTTCCTTTTTTATGGCGAAGCATCGAAATTTGCCAGGCCGCCACGGACACGCCCTCTAATGAAAACTCTAGATCTTCGCAATTTAACGTCACAAAGGGCTTTAGATTAAACTCAGCAAATTTGGCGTTGATCCGAATAAATCTCTAGGAGGAGTTCGTTCAAGTACCAGGCCTGAAAATGGCAAAAATGACACAAAATTTGCTGAGAAAATTAAAAATAACCGACTTCCTGTTGGGTGTCAAATTTTGCTCCAAGAGGCTTTTTTGTAGGTATTGGTGTGTTACATGTGTGTACCGATTTCCGTGCATGTACGTGAATCACAGCTGAAAGCGCACACCGCTGAACGTCTAAAGGTGGCGCTGTCGAGCCATTTTGCCACACCCATCTCTGAAACTCATATCAGACGTAAATTTTCGCCAGGTTTGATGTGTGTGCAAAGTTTCATGAGTTTTCGGGTATGTCTAAGCCCTCAAAAATGCGATTCATTTTGGAGAATAATAATAATAATAATAATTAAAGCTGCAAGCAGCGATGAACGGGCCCTCGCACACGGGCTCACCGCTGACCGGTGGCTTTAGGAACACAGCAAATGGTGGGTAGTATGCTTTTAATACAGTAAAAATATGAGAAATACGTCAAAGTCACTTAAATGTGCCAAATTTCCTGCTGCCAGCTGGTGGTGCTATGCCTATAACTGATTATTGGCATGTAGATGTGTTCAGGCCACCACTTTCATCAAACATATGAAGTTTGGTGCAGATTGAACATGGTATGTTTGAGTTAGTGAAAGATATGATATATCCTGCTGCCAACAGGTGGCGCTATGATAATATCTGAATATTGGCCTTTAGGTGTCTTCAGGCCAGGACTCTTACCAAACCTGTGAAGTTTGAGGCAGATCGGACATTTTATGGCTGAGTTATAACAACTTCTATGTCCATGGCGAAACATCAAACTTTGTCACGCCGCCACAGACACGCCCTTTAACGAAAACTCAAGATCTTCGCAATTTAACATCTCTAAGGCCTCTAGATCAGACTGACCAAATATAATGTTGATATCATTAAATCTCTAGGAGGAGTTTGATACAAGTCATTTCCTGTGGCCAACAGGTGGCGCTGTGATTATAATAGAATATTGGCCTTCAGATGTGTTCAGGCCAGGACTCTTATCGAATATGTGAAGTTTGAGGCAAATCGGACATTTTATGGCTGAGTTATAACAAGTTTTATATCCATGGCGAGACCTCGAAATTTGTCAGGCCGCCACGGACACGCCCTTTACCGAAAACTCAAGATCTTCACAATTTAACATCGCTAAGGCCTTTATATTAGACTGACCGATTTTGGTGTTGATCTGTATAAATCTCTAGGAGGAGTTGGTTGTAGAGTACAGCATGACACTTCCTGTTGCCTGCAGGTGGCGCTATGACTATAACTGAATATGGGCATGTAGATGTCATCAGGTCAGGAGTGTTATCACACATGTGAAGTTTGGGACAGATCAGACATTTTATGCCTAAGTTATAGCAACTTCCTTTTTCATGGCGAAACATCGAAATTTGCGAGGCCGCCACGGACACGCCCTCCGATGAAAACTCTAGATCTTCACAATTTAACGTCACAAAGGGCTTTAGATTAGACTCACCAAATTTGGTGTTGATCGGAATAAATCTCTAGGAGGAGTTCGTTCAAGTATGACACCTGAAAATGGCAAAAATGACACAAATTTTGCTGAGAAAATTAATAATAACCGACTTCCTGTTGGGTTTCGGATTTTATCTCAAGAGGCTTTTTTGTAGGTATTGGTGTGCTACATGTGTGTACCGATTTTTGTGCATGTACGATAATCACAGCTGAATGCGCACACCGCGGAACGTGTAAAGGTGGCGCTATTGAGCCATTTTGCCACACCCACTTCTGCAACCCATATCAGACGTCCATTTTCGCCAGGTCTGATGTGTGTGCGAAGTTTCGTTAGTTTTCGGGTATGTCTAGGCCCTCAAAAATGCGATTCATTCCGGATAAGAAGAAGAATAATAATAATAATAATAAACGGAGCAGATTCAATAGGGTCCTCACACCATCGGTGCTCGGGCCCTAATAATAATAATAATAATAATAAACGGAGCAGATTCAATAGGGTCCTCACACCATCGGTGCTCGGGCCCTAATAAACGGAGCAGATTCAATAGGGTCCTCACACCATCGGTGCTCGGGCCCTAATAATAAACGGAGCAGATTCAATAGGGTCCTCACACCATCGGTGCTCGGGCCCTAATAATTAAAGCTGCAAGCAGCGATGGTAGGACCCTCGCACTCGGGCTCACCGCCGATCGGTGGCGAATGGTGGGCACTATGCTATTAACACAGAAAATGTAGGAGGAATATGTCAAAGTCATTGATATGTGCCAATCTTCCTTCTGCCAGCTGGTGGCGCTATGCCTATAACTGAATATTGGCATGCAGATGTGTTCAGGCCAGTGCTTTTATCAAACATATGAAGTTTGGTGAAGCTTGAACATGGCATGCTTGAGTGTAAGTCATGACATATCCTGCTGCCAACAGGTGGCGCTATTACAAAATATTGGCTTTTAGATGTCTTCAGGCCAGGACTATTGGCAAACATGTCAAGTTTGGTGCAAATTGTACATTGCATGCTTAAGTTAGTGTAAAACAAGTAATTTGCTGTTGCCAGCTGGTGGCGCTATGACTATAACTGAATATTGGCATGTAAATGTATTCAGGCCAAGACTCTTATCAAACATATTAAGTTTGGGGCTGATTGGACATTGCATGCCTGAGTTACAGTAACTTCCTGTTTCATTGCATTAAGAGTATGCTTTAGCACTTAGCTAAATGTTGCTAACATGTTTCTAGCATGTTGCTACCCTATTTAACACTTGTTGATATTTTTAAAATGTTGCTTGGCATCCACAACAGTATTAAACATGTGACTTCCTGTTGCCAGCAGGTGGCACTATCACTATAACTGAATATGGGCATGGGCTTGTGTTCAGACCAGGACTCTTATCAAACATATTAAGCTTGGGTCAGATTGGACATTGTATGCATGAGTTACACTTATTTTTCTTTGTATTAATATCATGCTTTAGCTCTCAGCTAAGTGTTGCTAGCATGTTTTAACATGATTCTAGCATGATGCTAGCCTATTTAAAACTTGCTGACGCTTTTTATTATGTTGCTAGGAGTCCGTAACACCATTAAACGTCACTTCCTGTTGTCAACAGGTGGCGCTGTGACTATAACTGAATATGGGCATGTATATATCTTCAGGCCAGGACTCTTATCAAACGTGAAGTTTGGGGCTGATTGGACATTGCATGTCTGAGTTACAGTAACTTCCTGTTTTATGTCTTTAACAACATGCTTTAGCACTAAGTAAGTGTTGCTAGCATGTTTGAGTACGCTTTAAACTAGTTTAGCACTCAATGGCTTTTTTAGTGTGTTGCTAATAGTGTGTCACAGTGTTAAACATGTCACTTCCTGTTGACAGTAGGTGGCGCTATAACTATAACTGAATATTGGCATGTAGATATCTTCAGGCCAGGACTGTTATCAAACATGTGAAGTTTGGGGCTGATTGGACATTGCATGCCTGAGTTACAGTAACTTCCTGTTTCATTGCATTAAGAGTATGCTTTAGCACTTAGCTAAATGTTGCTAACATGTTATAGCATGTTTCTAGCATGTTGCTACCCTGTTTAACAGTTGTTGAATTTTTTTAAAATGTTGCTAGGCATCCACAACAGTATTAAACATGTGGCTTCCTGTTACCAGCTGGTGGCGCTATGACTATAACTGAATACGGGGATGGGCGTGTGTTTAGGCCAGGATTCTTATCAAACATGTTAAGTTTGGGGCTGATTGGACATTGTATGCCTGAGTTAGAGTAACTTCCTGTTTCATTGTATTATTAGCATGCTTTAGCATATTAGCTAAGTGTTGCTAGCATGCTTTATTATTTTTGTAGCATGTTGAATATTAAGTTTGGGTCAGATTCAACATTATATACATGAGTTACAGCAATTTCCTTTTGTATTTGTATTAATAGCATGCTTTAGCTCTTAGCTAAGTGTTGCTAGCATGTTTTAGCATGTTTGTAGCATGTTGCTAGCCTATTTAAGACTTGTTAACGCTTTTCAATATGTTTCTAGGAGTCCGTAACAGTGTTAAACATGTCATTTCCTGTTGTCAGCAGGTGGCGCTATGACTATAACTGAATATGGGCACTGACGTGTGTTCAGGACCGGACTGTCATCAAACATGTGAAGTTTGAGGCAGATCGGACATTGTATGCCTGAGTTATAGCAACTTCCTTTTTCATGGCGAAACATCAAAGTTTGTCCGGCCGCCACGGACACGCCCTTCGACGAAAACTCTAAAGCTTCGCAATTTAACATCGCAAAGGCCTTATGATGACACTCAGCAAATTTGAAGATGATCGGATAAAAACTGTAGGAGGAGTTCGTTAAAGTATGAGGCCTGAAAATGGCAAAAACTGCACAAAAATCGTACAGGAAATTCAATATAACGGACTTCCTGTTGGATTTCGGATGTTGCACCAGGAGACTTTTTTGTAGGTATTGGTGTGTTACATATGTGTACCGAGTTTCGTACATGTACATGAAACGTAGCTCGAGGGGCACTCTGTTGAAATTTTATAGGTGGCGCTATCGAGCCATTTTGCCACACCCCCTTTTGAAAACCATATCAGATGTAAATTTTCGCCAGGTCTGATGCGTGTGCAAAGTTTCGTGAGTTTTCGGGCATGTTTAGGCCCTCAAAAAGACTTTTCATTTTGGAGAAGAAGAAGAAGAAGAAGAATTAAAGCTGCAAGCAGCGTTGACCGGGCCCTCGCCGTCTGGCAGTCGCCATCCCGATAGCATCAGGAAAACGGTGCCCAGTTGGCACATGCATTCACAATAACCCTTTGGACTAACCCTAACTGTCTCTCCTCCTGTCTGACTCTTTCTCTTACCACCCATCCCACCTCCTTACACTCAGCCACTTACCACACAAACACACACATAGAGTGCAGAGCAGAGTGAGATCAGATTTGTTTTTTAATTTTCTTTCATTCGTGGAGTTTTGTATAATTATGAAATGAACTGTGTTTAATCAGAATGAATAGTTATTTGTATGAAAAAAGTTTCAAAGAGTTAGGATGCTGCACTTTAAATATATAATAAATCATTGAAAATTGAAAATGGAAAATAAAATTCTAGGCACGCTATCTGCCTCAAAAACACAGGAAACAAATATTTGAATGTATTTTGTATTTTTATTTATTTGCCAAGGCAACAGCATTTGATGCATCAGGGACGCCTTTACAGACTCTCATCGCCCGTGTTTTTACATCATTCTGATGAAGTTTGAAGAAAATCGAGTACAAATATATTGTTTGTTGTTCGTTCGTGTGTTAGTTCATTAACCAATGTTAACAAAAGAGACCCTATTTTAAATAGTTACCATGTTTTATGATCTACATCCATTTTTAAATATTATTTTAATGATCTATAAGCATCTGTGAAATAATTATAAACAAATATATTAAAAATAAATACATATTAACTTAGTTGATGTATTTGTTTCTCATTCTAATTAAGTGAACTGAGCAGTATAGTGTCATACTTATAAGATTTTTTATTCTATCAGTGAGATTGTATATATGTATATAAATCATATAATTTTTCCTTAAAAAATTAAAAAAAGATTTTAATGCTCTTTAAGCACCTATACAAAATAATTATGTAAAAGTACACTGACAGTACAGTCTATATCAACTGATTCTATGGATTATTTTCATTCTTATACACTGAGAATGAGCTAAATAGCATTAGAGGTCAAACGATTCCTTATCTTATGAGGACCTCTAGTGTTCATCCCTGGTATTAGAGCTTTAATCTGACAAATTTATGTGACACTTTTAATGTTTTTGGGGCCTCTGAGCATGATAACATTTTGAAACTATACGTATTTCCTAAGAATTTCTTGTTCTTTATATGTAAAAAGTTTTGATGAGTTAGAATAATGCAATTTAAAGATATATGAAAATAACTCTTCATCTTTTTTATTGTTACTTTCATAAATCACCACATCAACACCGTTCAAGATGTCCCAAAGCCGTTCACAATTTAACATCTTCAGTATCTTGGCATCATGTTGACAAAGTTTGGTGTGAACTGTCTGATTCTGCTATGAGTGATATGAATTTATTCACAGCTATATTTAAAAACACAGGAAACAAATGTTAAAGTTTGACATGTTGCCATGGCAACAGCATTTGATGTATCAAGGACCCCTTCACAGATTCTCATCGGCCGTGTTTTGATATTATTCTGATGAAGTTTGAAGCAAATTGAGTAAAATTAAGAGGTTGATTTAAAAGCGTTTTGCAAGCAACACACTTCCTGCTGCCAGTTGGTGGCGCTATAACTTTGACTCATAATAGTCACATCTCTGTGATCGGTATCATACGACGAACAAACTGCTTAAGTTTGGTCAAAATCAGATAAAGTGTGTCAAAATTATTAGACATTTCCTGTTTCTCATTTCTCGCCATAATTTGTCGCCCTGCCACGGCCAAACCGTTCGAGATACCAAAAATCCCCTGGCAATTTTGCATTCCCAATATCTTGAGATCATGCTGACCGAGTTTGGTGGCCATCGGTGGAAAGGTCTAGGAGGAGTATTTCAAATTCCACAGCTTGATTTTTCCAAAAATCCATATTTAAATAAAAATAGCTGACTTCCTGTTGGTCGTAGCTAATGGGTGTAAATTAGAAAGTTGTCCGGCTTGATGAGTCCAATATATGTACCGAGTTTGGTGACTGTAGGACAAAGTAACCCCCCAACTTTTGTCAAAAGGTGGCGCTATGGAGCGCCTGCTCCACGCCCATTTATGGGCTTTTATCAGTGTTTAACTGTCATTAATACAGATGTGTGTGTTGAGTTTCATGAAATTCTAAGCATTTTAAGTGGCTCAAAAACACAAAAAACTAAAGTTAAAGTTTGACACGTTGCCATGGCAACATGATAAAAGTTATGGATAACGCCCTTCACAGATTCTTATCGGTCGTGTTTTGACATTATTGGGATGAAGTTTGAAGCAAATTGAGTAAAATTAAGAGGCTGAGTTTAAAGCGTTTCAAAAACGTCACGCTTTCTGCTGCCAGTTGGTGGCGCTATAACTTTGACTCATAATAGTCACATCTCTGTGATCGGCATCAGACGATGAACAAACTGCTGAAGTTTGGTCAAAATCAGACAAAGTATGTCAAAGTTATTAGGCACTTCCTGTTTCTCATTTCTCGCCATAAATTTGTCGCCCTGTCACGGTCAAACCGTTCGAGATATCAAAAATCCCCTGGCAATTTTGCGTCCCCAATGTCTTGAGATCATGCTGACCGAGTTTGGTGGCCATCGGTGGAAAGGCCTAGTAGGAGTATTTCAAATTCCATTGCATGCACTTTTTAGACATCCCTGAATAGCCGACTTCCTGTTTGGCGAAGCACGGACTATGAGTGTGAAATTTGTTCGGCCCGATGAGGTCTATATGTGTATGAATTTTGGTGACTGTAGGTCAACCGTTGTGCGCTCCAGAGCCCTTCAAAAGTCGCAATTTTTAACGCTGTGCCATGCCCCCCCCAGGTGACCCCCCCATGTCAAAGTCTGTCCAGCCCTGATGGCCGCAGGTTCCAATGTGTGTGCAAAGTTTCAAGAGTTTTCGTGTATGTTAAGGCCCCCGAAATCCCCCAAAACATTGAAAAAAAAATAATAATAATAATAATAATAATAATCCTTAGAAAAACAATAGGGCCTTCGCCCTTTTGGGCTCGGGCCCTAATTAAAGCTGCAAGCAGCGTTGACCGGGCCCTCGCCGTCTGGCAGTCGCCATCCCGATAGCATCAGGAAAACGGTGCCCAGTTGGCACATGCATTCACAATAACCCTTTGGACTAACCCTAACTGTCTCTCCTCCTGTCTGACTCTTTCTCTTACCACCCATCCCACCTCCTTACACTCAGCCACTTACCACACAAACACACACATAGAGTGCAGAGCAGAGTGAGATCAGATTTGTTTTTTAATTTTCTTTCATTCGTGGAGTTTTGTATAATTATGAAATGAACTGTGTTTAATCATAATGAATAGTTATTTGTATGAAAAAAGTTTCAAAGAGTTAGGATGCTGCACTTTAAATATATAATAAATCATTGAAAATTGAAAATGGAAAATAAAATTCTAGGCACGCTATCTGCCTCAAAAACACAGGAAACAAATATTTGAATGTATTTTGTATTTTTATTTATTTGCCATGGCAACAGCATTTGATGCATCAGGGATGCCTTTACAGACTCTCATCGGCCGTGTTTTTACATCATTCTGATGAAGTTTGAAGAAAATCGAGTACAAATATATTGTTCGTTGTTCGTTCGTGTGTTAGTTCATTAACCAATGTTAACAAAAGAGACCCTATTTTAAATAGTTACCATGTTTTATGATCTACATCCATTTTTAAATATTATTTTAATGATCTATAAGCATCTGTGAAATAATTATAAACAAATATATTAAAAATAAATACATATTAACTTAGTTGATGTATTTGTTTCTCATTCTAATTAAGTGAACTGAGCAGTATAGTGTCATGCTTATAAGATTTTTTATTCTATCAGTGAGATTGTATATATGTATATAAATCATATAATTTTTCCTTAAAAGATTAAAAAAAGATTTTAATGCTCTTTAAGCACCTATACAAAATAATTATGTAAAAGTACACTGACAGTACAGTCTATATCAACTGATTCTATGGATTATTTTCACTCTTATACACTGAGAATGAGCTAAATAGCATTAGAGGTCAAACGATTCCTTATCTTATGAGGACCTCTAGTGTTCATCCCTGGTATTAGAGCTTTAATCTGACAAATTTATGTGACACTTTTAATGTTTTTGGGGCCTCTGAGCATGATAACATTTTGAAACTACACGTATTTCCTAAGAATTTCTTGTTCTTTATATGTAAAAAGTTTTGATGAGTTAGAATAATGCAATTTAAAGATATATGAAAATAACTCTTCATCTTTTTTATTGTTACTTTCATAAATCACCACATCAACACCGTTCAAGATGTCCCAAAGCCGTTCACAATTTAACATCTTCAGTATCTTGGCATCATGTTGACAAAGTTTGGTGTGAACTGTCTGATTCTGCTATGAGTGATATGAATTTATTCACAGCTATATTTAAAAACACAGGAAACAAATGTTAAAGTTTGACATGTTGCCATGGCAACAGCATTTGATGTATCAAGGACCCCTTCACAGATTCTCATCGGCCGTGTTTTGATATTATTCTGATGAAGTTTGAAGCAAATTGAGTAAAATTAAGAGGTTGATTTAAAAGCGTTTTGCAAGCAACACACTTCCTGCTGCCAGTTGGTGGCGCTATAACTTTGACTCATAATAGTCACATCTCTGTGATCGGTATCATACGACGAACAAACTGCTTAAGTTTGGTCAAAATCAGATAAAGTGTGTCAAAATTATTAGACATTTCCTGTTTCTCATTTCTCGCCATAATTTGTCGCCCTGCCAAGGCCAAACCGTTCGAGATACCAAAAATCCCCTGGCAATTTTGCTTTCTCAATATCTTGAGATCATGCTGACCGAGTTTGGTGGCCATCGGTGGAAAGGTCTAGGAGGAGTATTTCAAATTCCACAGCTTGATTTTTCCAAAAATCCATATTTAAATAAAAATAGCTGACTTCCTGTTGGTCGTAGCTAATGGGTGTAAATTAGAAAGTTGTCCGGCTTGATGAGTTCAATATATATACCGAGTTTGGTGACTGTAGGACAAAGTAACCCCCCAACTTTTGTCAAAAGGTGGCGCTATGAAGCGCCTGCTCCACGCCCATTTATGGGCTTTTATCAGTGTTTAACTGTCATTAATACAGATGTGTGTGTTGAGTTTCATGAAATTCTAAGCATTTTAAGTGGCTCAAAAACACAAAAAACTAAAGTTAAAGTTTGACACGTTGCCATGGCAACATGATAAAAGTTATGGATAACGCCCTTCACAGATTCTTATCGGTCGTGTTTTGACATTATTGGGATGAAGTTTGAAGCAAATTGAGTAAAATTAAGAGGCTGAGTTTAAAGCGTTTCAAAAACGTCACGCTTTCTGCTGCCAGTTGGTGGCGCTATAACTTTGACTCATAATAGTCCCATCTCTGTGATCGGCATCAGACGATGAACAAACTGCTGAAGTTTGGTCAAAATCAGACAAAGTATGTCAAAGTTATTAGGCACTTCCTGTTTCTCATTTCTCGCCATAAATTTGTCGCCCCGTCACGGTCAAACCGTTCGAGATATCAAAAATCCCCTGGCAATTTTGCGTCCCCAATGTCTTGAGATCATGCTGACCGAGTTTGGTGGCCATCGGTGGAAAGGCCTAGTAGGAGTATTTCAAATTCCATTGCATGCACTTTTTAGACATCCCTGAATAGCCGACTTCCTGTTTGGCGAAGCACGGACTATGAGTGTGAAATTTGTTCGGCCCGATGAGGTCTATATGTGTATGAATTTTGGTGACTGTAGGTCAACCGTTGTGCGCTCCAGAGCCCTTCAAAAGTCGCAATTTTTAACGCTGTGCCATGCCCCCCCCAGGTGACCCCCCCATGTCAAAGTCTGTCCGGCCCTGATGGCCGCAGGTTCCAATGTGTGTGCAAAGTTTCAAGAGTTTTCGTGTATGTTAAGGCCCCCGAAATCCCCCAAAACATTGAAAAAAAAAAAAAAATAATAATAATAATAATAATCCTTAGAAAAACAATAGGGCCTTCGCCCTTTTGGGCTCGGGCCCTAATTAAAGCTGCGAGCAGCGATGAACGGGCCCTCGCACCCGGGCTCACCGCCGACCGGTGGCTTCAGGAAAACAGCAAACGGTGGGCAGTATGCTTTTAATACAGTAAATATAGAAAAAATGTCATAAGTCATTTAAATGTGCCAAACTTGCCGCTGCCAGCTGGTGGCGCTATGCCTATAACTGATTATTGGCATGTAGATGTGTTCAGGCCAGCACTATTATCAAATATATGAAGTTTGGTGCAGATTGACCTTGGTGTGTTTGAGTTAGTGAAATATATGAGATATCCTGCTGCCAACAGGTGGCGCTATGATAATATCTGAATATTGGTCTTTAGGTGTCTTCAGGCCAGGACTCTTACCAAACCTGTGAATTTTGTGGCAGATCAGACATTTTCAGGCTAAGTTATAACAACTTCTATGTCTATGCAGAAACATCAAACTTTGTCAGGCCATCACGGACATGCCCTTTAATGAAAACTCAAGATCTTCACAATTTAACATCTCTAAGGCCTCAAGATCAGACTGACCAAATATAATGTTGATTTAATTAAATGCAATCAATGCAAGGACTTCAGATAGATGCCAACTGTGAACCAGTATGCTACAAATAAGAACATGTATTTCATGATGATAGCAAAATGTTATTACTGCTTCCTTTATATCCACCACTTCTGCTTAAATGTCATTGTTACCTATCTGTACAATTTTTGTATAATATATTTTTGTATAAAATCAATTTTTGTCATAACTAAGAATCAATAAGGAAGACGGTGCCCAGTTGGCACATGCATTCACAGTAACCATCTGCTAGTTTGGATTTTAAGTTTACAGAATTGAAAGGGTTACACTTTAAAATCAACACACAGACACATACACACAAAATATAAAATGTTGCCATTCAGTTTCATTTGTTAAAATTAACTATATCAGTTAACATGACCAATAAATAAATAGCATTTATTAATGTTAATTAATATTAAGCTAAAAAAAAAGTATTCATATAAAGTTTATGTACAGTGAATTAACATGAACATGAACACAGTTCATGTGGGTGTACAGCAATACACAATAAAGTGCTCTATAAACGCTTCATTCTTTCAAAATATCTTTAAAAATCAAGTTGAGTATTTTAACGGGGTGATATATATATTTATAACTGTTCTTAAAATTATGGTTTTCAGATGTTTTGAAGAGATAACAGTAACGTTTGTTTTGTTGTCAAAGTTTGTCTTAATTTTTTATTATTATTATTTTATATTCAATAAATAACACTATGTAAATATTGTCTATCAATGAAGATAAATTGATCATGCTAAAAAGTTGTATTTTTTTAAATCTTTTGCTATGTGACTGAATAGGACAAGTTCATGGTACAGTTAAGTAAAAAATAAATAAAAAACAACAACTGCAAAATACGAACAATGAAAGACTTAGTGACCCTTTATATTTTCTCAAAATATCAGACTCTCAAAGATCAGACATATTTATGTAATTACACTACATACAGTATGTGCATTTTGTTCAAAGGTGGTCTGTAGAATGGCTCTCTACTCTGTCACCCTCTCTGCCTCTCACCCCTCCCCCCTGCAATAATGAGCTTCTCTGTGCCTGACTGAACGCACACACATACTGTAGAGACATTCACCCAGAGTGACAGCAGGTTTCTGAGTTATTTTTTTAATTTTCTTTAATTCATTGAAGCTTGTATAAAATTAATATTTCCAGCACTTGCTCAGAATGATTAGATCTATGTGTGAAAAAAGTTTTAAAGAGTTTGGATGCTGCACTTTAAAGATATAAAAAATTAGGGTTATGTTTTTTACTACATCTTTAAAAAATCACCACGTCAACACCGTTCGAGATATCCCAAATCCGCTCGCAATTTAACATCTTCAGAATCTTCTCTTCATGTTAAAAAAGTTTGGTGTGAAAAGCTGGTTGTTCTTAGGAGTAGTGTGAATTTGTTTACTACCTGATTTTTCAAAAAATCCACATTCAAATCAAAATAGCCGGCTTTCTGTTGGTCTTAGCTAATGAGTTTGATTTAGAAAGTTGTCCAGATTGATGAGAACAATATAAGTACAGAGTTTGGTGACTGTAGGAAAAACTAACCCCCCAACTTTTGTCAAAAGATGGCGCTATAGAGTGCCTGCTCCACGCCCATTTATGACCTTTTGCCAGTGTCTAACTATCATTAATATTGATGTGTGTGTTGAGTTTCATGAAATTCTAAGCATGTTATCTGCCTCGAAAAGACAGGAATGTAATTTTAAAGTTTGACACGTTGCCATGGCAACAGCATTTGATTTATCATCGACCCCTTTACATATTCTTATCGGCCGTGTTTTGACATGATTTTGATGAAGTTTAAAGAAAATCGAGTAAAATTAAGAGGCTGATTTCAAAGCATTTTGAAAATGACACGTTTCCTGCTGCCAGTTGGTGGCGCTATAACTTTGACTCATAATAGTCACATTTATGGAATCGGCATCATACAAGGAACAAACTGGTGAAGTTTCATCAGAATCAGGCAATGTGTGCAACAGTTATTAGACACTTCCTGTTTCTCATTTCTCGCCATAACTTTGTCGCCTTGCCACGGCCAAACCGTTCGAGATATCAAAAATCTCCTCGCAATTTAGCGTCCCCAATGTCTTGAGATCATGCTGACCGAGTTTGGTGACAATCCCATGGAATTCCTGGGAGGAGTACGTTAAATTCCAGAGCATGCGCTTTTTAAACAGCCCTAAATATCCCACTTCCTGTTGCGTGGAGCCCATGACATAGAGTACAAAAGTTGTTCAGCTCGATGAGTTCTATATGTGTACCGAGTTTCATATGAGTACGTGCAAGTATGTGTGCGCAGTACATCAAGTTTTCAAACTGTGTTCCAGGGGGCGCTGTAGAGGCCCTGAACCACGCCCGGGTCCCAGCCTCTGTGGCGTCCGGACGACGGCAGATTCCGACGTGTGTGCAAATTTTCAAGAGTTTTTGAGTATGTTAAGGCCCCCAAAAGTGCCCCAACGGTTGAAAAAAAAAAAAAAAAAAAAAAACAAACAAAAAAAAAAAAACAAATAAGAATCCTTAGAAGAACAATAGGGCCTTCGCCCTTTTGGGCTCGGGCCCTAATAATCCTTAGAAAAACAATAGGGCCTTCGCCCTTTTGGGCTCGGGCCCTAATTAAAGCTGCGAGCAGCGATGAACGGGCCCTCGCACCCGGGCTCACCGCCGACCGGTGGCTTCAGGAAAACAGCAAACGGTGGGCAGTATGCTTTTAATACAGTAAATATAGAAAAAATATGTCATAAGTCATTTAAATGTGCCAAACTTGCCGCTGCCAGCTGGTGGCGCTATGCCTATAACTGATTATTGGCATGTAGATGTGTTCAGGCCAGCACTATTATCAAACATATGAAGTTTGGTGCAGATTGACCTTGGTATGTTTGAGTTAGTGAAATATATGAGATATCCTGCTGCCAACAGGTGGGGCTATGATAATATCTGAATATTGGTCTTTAGGTGTCTTCAGGCCAGGACTCTTACCAAACCTGTGAATTTTGTGGCAGATCAGACAGTTTCAGGCTAAGTTATAACCACTTCTATGTCTATGCAGAAACATCAAACTTTGTCAGGCCACCACGGACATGCCCTTTAATGAAAACTCAAGATCTTCACAATTTAACATCTCTAAGGCCTCAAGATCAGACTGACCAAATATAATGTTGATTTAATTAAATGCAATCAATGCAAGGACTTCAGATAGATGCCAACTGTGAACCAGTATGCTACAAATTCCCTATTTTCTGATGATGATGATAAGAACATGTAATTCATGATGATAGCAAAATGTTATTATTGCTTCCTTTACATCCACCACTTCTGCTTAAATGTCATTGTTACCTATCTGAACAATTTTTGTATAATATATTTTTGTATAAAATCAATTTTTGTCATAACTAAGAATCAATAAGGAAGACGGTGCCCAGTTGGCACATGCATTCACAGTAACCCTCTGCTAGTTTGGATTTTAAGTTTACAGAATTGAAAGGGTTACACTTTAAAATCAACACACAGACACATACACACAAAATATAAAATGTTGCCATCCAGTTTCATTTGTTAAAATTAACTATATCAGTTAACATGACCAATAAATAAATAGCATTTATTAATGTTAATTAATATTAAGCTAAAAAAAAGTATTCATATAAAGTTTATGTACTGTGAATTAACATGAACATGAACACAGTTCATGTGGGTGTACAGCAATACACAATAAAGTGCTCTATAAACGCTTTCTTTCAAAATATCTTTAAAAATCAAGTTGAGTATTTTAACGGGGTGATATATATATATATATATATATATATATATATATAAAACTGATCTTAAAATGATGGTTTTCAGATGTTTTGAAGAGATAACAGTAACGTTTGTTTTGTTGTCAAAGTTTGTCTTAATGTTTTATTATTATTATTTTATATTCAATAAATAACACTATGTAAATATTGTCTATCAATGAAGATAAATTGATCATGCTAAAAAGTTGTATTTTTTTAAATCTTTTGCTATGTGACTGAATAGGACAAGTTCATGGTACAGTTAAGTAAAAAATAAATAAAAAACAACAACTGCAAAATACGAACAATGAAAGACTTAGTGACCCTTTATATTTTCTCAAAATATCAGACTCTCAAAGATCAGACATATTTATGTAATTACACTACATACAGTATGTGCATTTTGTTCAAAGATGGTCTGTAGGATGGCTCTCTACTCTGTCACCCTCTCTGCCTCTCACCCCTCCCCCCTGCAAAATGAGCTTCTCTGTGCCTGACTGAACGCACACACATACTGTATAGACATTCACCAGAGTGACAGCAGGTTTCTGAGTTATTTTTTTAATTTTCTTTAATTCATTGATGCTTGTATAAAATTTATATTTCCAGCACTTGCTCATAATGATTAGATCTCTGTGTGAAAAAAGTTTTAAAGAGTTTGGATGCTGCACTTTAAAGATATAAAAAATTAGGGTTATGTTTTTTACTACATCTTTAAAAAATCACCACGTCAACACCGTTCGAGATATCCAAAATCCGCTCGCAATTTAACATCTTCAGAATCTTCTCTTCATGTTAAAAAAGTTTGGTGTGAACAGCTGGTTGTTCTTAGGAGTAGTGTGAATTTGTTTACTACCTGATTTTTCAAAAAATCCACATTCAAATCAAAATAGCCGGCTTTCTGTTGGTCTTAGCTAATGAGTTTGATTTAGAAAGTTGTCCAGATTGATGAGATTAATATATGTACAGAGTTTGGTGACTGTAGGAAAAACTAACCCCCCAACTTTTGTCAAAAGATGGCGCTATAGAGTGCCTGCTCCACGCCCATTTATGACCTTTTGCCAGTGTCTAACTATCATTAATATTGATGTGTGTGTTGAGTTTCATGAAATTCTAAGCATGTTATCTGCCTTGAAAAGACAGGAATCTAATTTTAAAGTTTGACATGTTGCCATGGCAACAGCATTCGATTTATCATCGACCCCTTTACATATTCTTATCGGTCGTGTTTTGACATGATTTTGGTGAAGTTTAAAGAAAATCGAGTAAAATTAAGAGGCTGATTTCAAAGCATTTTGAAAATGACACACTTCCTGCTCCCAGTTGGTGGCGCTATAACTTTGACTCATAATAGTCACATTTAAGGAAACGGCATCATACAACGAACAAACTGGTGAAGTTTCATCAGAATCAGGCAATGTGTGCAACAGTTATTAGACACTTCCTGTTTCTCATTTCTCGCCATAACTTTGTCGCCTTGCCACGGCCAAACCGTTCGAGATATCAAAAATCTCCTCGCAATTTAGCGTCCCCAATGTCTTGAGATCATGCTGACCGAGTTTGGTGACAATCCAATGGAATTCCTGGGAGGAGTACGTTAAATTCCAGAGCATGCGCTTTTTAAACAGCCCTAAATATCTCACTTCCTGTTGCGTGGAGCCTATGACATAGAGTACAA
Source organism: Garra rufa (assembly GCF_049309525.1). Taxonomy (NCBI): domain Eukaryota; kingdom Metazoa; phylum Chordata; class Actinopteri; order Cypriniformes; family Cyprinidae; genus Garra; species Garra rufa. The sequence continues at coordinate 72,093,506 of NC_133362.1, forward strand.
AAGTTGTTCAGCTCGGTGAGTTCTATATGTGTACCGAGTTTCATATCAATACGTGCAAGTATGTGTGCGCAGTACATCAAGTTTTCAAACTGTGTTCCAGGGGGCGCTGTAGAGGCCCTGAACCACGCCCGGGTCCCAGCCTCTGTGGCGTCCTGATGGCCGCAGATTCCGACGTGTGTGCAAATTTTCAAGAGTTTTTGAGTATGTTAAGGCCCCCAAAAGTGCCCGGAAGGTGTAAAAAAAAAAAAAGAACCCTTAGAAGAACAATAGGGCCTTCGCCCTTTTGGGCTCGGGCCCTAATTAAAGCAGCGAGCAGCGATGAACGGGCCCTCGCACCCGGGCTCACCGCCGACCGGTGGCTTCAGGAAAACAGCAAACGGTGGGCAGTATGCTTTTAATACAGTAAATGTAGGAGAAATATGTCAAAGTCACTTAAATGTGCCAAACTTGCCGCTGCCAGCTGGTGGCACAATGCCTATAACTGATTATTGGCATGTAGATGTGTTCAGGCCAGCACTATTATCAAACATATGAAGTTTGGTGCAGATTGACCTTGGCATGTTTGAGTTAGTGAAATATATGAGATATCCTGCTGCCAACAGGTGGCGCTATGATAATATCTGAATATTGGTCTTTAGGTGTCTTCAGGCCAGGACTCTTACCAAACCTGTGAATTTTGTGGCAGATCAGACATTTTCAGGCTAAGTTATAACCACTTCTATGTCTATGCAGAAACATCAAACTTTGTCAGGCCACCACGGACATGCCCTTTAATGAAAACTCAAGATCTTCACAATTTAACATCTCTAAGGCTTCAAGATCAGACTGAGCAAATATAAAGTTGATATCATTAAATCTCTAGGAGGAGTTTGCTACAAGTCATTTCCTGTTGCCAACAGGTGGCGCTGTGATTATAATAGAATATTGGCCTTCAGATTTGTTCAGGCCAGGACTCTTATCGAACATGTGAAGTTTGAGGCAAATCGGACATTTTATGGCTGAGTTATAACAAGTTTTATATCCATGGCGAGACCTCGAAATTTGTCAGGCCGCCACGGACACGCCCTTCAGCGAAAACTCAAGATCTTCGCAATTTAACATCACTAAAGCCTTTTGATTAGACTGACCGATTTTGGTGTTGATCTGTATAAATCTCTAGGAGGAGTTTGTTGCAGAGTACAGCATGACACTTCCTGTTGCCAGCAGGTGGCGCTATGACTATAACTGAATATGGACATATAGATGTCATCAGGTCAGGAGTGTTATCACACATGTAAAGTTTGGGGCAGATCGGACATTTTATGCCTGAGTTATAACAACTTCCTTTTTCATGGCGAAGCATCGAAATTTGCCAGGCCGCCACGGACACGCCCTCCGATGAAAACTCTAGATCTTCGCAATTTAACGTCACAAAGGGCTTTAGATTAGACTCATCAAATTTGGCGTTTATCCGAATAAATCTCTAGGAGGAGTTCGTTCAAGTACGAGGCCTGAAAATGGCAAAAATGACACAAAATTTGCTGAGAAAATTAAAAATAACCGACTTCCTGTTGGGTCTCAAATTTAGCTCCAAGAGGCTTTTTTGTAGGTATTGGTGTGTTACATGTGTGTACCTATTTTCGTGCATGTACGTGAATCACAGTTGAATGCGCACACCGCGGAACGTGTAAAGGTGGCGCTGTCGAGCCATTTTGCCACACCCACTTCTGCAACCCATATCAGACGTAAATTTTCGCCAGGTCTGATGTGTGTGCGAAGTTTCATGAGTTTTCGGGTATGTCTAAGCCCTCAAAAATGCGATTCATTTTGGAGAAGAATAATAATAATAATTAAAGCTGCGAGCAGCGATGAACGGGCCCTCGCCGTCTGTGCAGTCGCCATCCCGATAGCATCAGGGAAACGGTGCCCAGTAGGCAAATGCATTCACAGTAACCCTTTGGACTAACCCTAACTGTCTCTCCTCCTCTCTGACTCATTCTCTTACCACCCATCCCCCCTCCTTACACTCAGCCACTTACCACACAAACACACACATAGAGTACAGAGCAGAATGAGATCAGATGTTTTTTTTTTTTTTTTTTTTTTTTTAATTCGTGGAGTTTTGTATAATTATGAAATTAATTGTGCTTGATAAGAATGAATAGTTATTTGTATGAAAAAAGTTTCAAAGAGTTAGGATGCTGCACTTTAAATATATAATAAATCATTGAAAATGGAAAATGAAATTCTAAGCACGCTATCTGCCTCAAAAACACAGGAAACAAATATTTGAATGTATTTTTTATTTTTATTTATTTTCCATTGCAACAGCATTTGATGCATCAGGGGCGCCTTTACAGGCTCGGCCGTGTTTTTACATTATTCTGATGAAGTTTGAATAAAATCGAGTACAAATATATTGTCCGTTGTTCGTTCGTGTTTGTTAGTTCATTAACCATTGTTAACAAAAGAGACCCTATTTTAAATATTTACCATGTTTTATGATCTACAACCATTTTAAATATTATTTTAATGATCTATAAGCATCTGTGAAATAATTATAAACAAATATGTTAAAAATAAATACATATTAACTTAGTTGATGTATTTGTTTCTCATTCTAATTAAGTGAACTGAGCAGTATAGTGTCATACTTATAAGATTTTTTGTTCTATCAGTGAGAGTGTATATATGTATTTAAATCATATAATTTTTCCTTAAAAGATGAAAAAAAGATTTTAATGCTCTTTAAGCACCTATACAAAATAATTATGTATAAGTACACTGACAATACAGTATATATCAACTGATTCTATGGATTATTGTCATTCTTATACACTGAGAATGAGCTAAATAGCATTAGAGGTCAAACGATTCCTTATCTTATGAGGACCTCTAGTGTTCATCCCTGGTACTAGAGCTTTAATTAGACAAATTTATATGACACTTTTAATGTTTTTGGGGCCTCTGAGCATGATAACATTTTGAAACTACACGTATTTCCTAAGAATTTCTTGTTCTTATTATGTAAAAAGTTTTGATGAGTTAGAATAATGCAATTTAAAGATATATGAATATAACTCTTCATCTTTTTTTAAATCACCACATCAACACAGTTCAAGATATCCCAAAGCCGTTCACAATATAGGGAAAATTTTCCCAATATTCTGATGATGACGATAAGAACATGTAATTCATGAGGATAACAAAATGTTATTATTGCTTGCTTTACGTCCACCACTTCTGCTTAAATGTCATCGTTACCTATCTGTTCAATATGTGTGTGGATATTGCTTTGCAGGTGACTCCTGTTATAAGACATCACTTTTAAGCGCTACATAACTAAGAATCAATTAGGAAAACGGTGCCCAGTTGGCACATGCATTCACAGTAACCCTCAGCCAGTTTGGATTTAAAGTTTACAGAATTGAAAGGGTTACATTTTAAAATCAACACACAGACACATACACACTAAATATACAATTTTACCATCCAGTTTCATTTGTTAACATTGTTAACATGAACAATAATTAAATAGCATTTATTAATGTTAATTAATATTAACCTAAAAAAGTACTCATATATTGTTTAAAGGTAAATTAGTATCTTTTAACATTAGTTTATGTACTGTGAATTAACATGAACATGAACACAGTTCATGTGGGTGTACAGCAATACACAATAAAGTGCTCAATAAACGCTTCATTCTTTCAAAATATCTTTCAAAATCAAGTTGGGTATTGTAATGGGGCGATATATAAATATAACTCATCTTAAAATGGTACAATTTTCAGATGTTTCGAACAGATAACAGCAAAGTTTGTTTTGTTGTCAAAGTTTGTCTTGAAATTGTTAGTGTTTTTTTTATTGAATCTAAAATTTAAATTATGAAAATAAATGTCTATCAATGAAGATAAATCGCTCATGCTAAAAAGTTGTATGTTTCTTAATATTTTGCTATGTGACTGAATAGGACAAGTTCATGGTACAGTTCAGTAAAAAATAAATAAAAAAACAACAACTGCAATATACAAAGAATGAAAGAGTTCGTGACCCTTTATATTTTCTCAAAGATCAGACTCTCAAAGTTCAGACATATTAATGTAGATTGCACATTGCACATTGCTGTAGTTTAATGTGCATCTTCCTCAAAGATGGTCTTAAGCAAAACAGCATGTTCCACTGGTCTCTCTCCCTTTCACCCCTCCCCCCTTCAGTCACTCTTAGTGTCAACACAGACTGTCAGCCCAGTGACAGCAGGTTACTGAGTTCTTTTTTTAATTTTCTTTAATTCATAGAAGCTTGAATAAGTATTACATTACCAGCACTTGCTCATAATGATTAGATCTCTGTGTGAAAAAAGTTTTAAAGAGTTTGGATGCTGCACTTTAAAGATATAAAAAATTAGGGTTATGTTTTTTACTACATCTTTAAAAAATCACCACGTCAACACCGTTCAAGATATCCCAGATCCGCTCGCAATTTAACATCTTCAGAATCTTCTCTTCATGTTAAAAAAGTTTGGTGTGAATACCTTGTTATTCTTAGAAGGAGTGTGAATTTGTTTACAGCCTGATTTTTCAAAAAATCCACATTCAAATCAAAATAGCCGGCTTCCTGTTGGTCTTAGCTAATGAGTTTAATTTAGAAAGTTGTCCAGATTGATGAGATCAATATATGTACAGAGTTTGGTGACTGTAGGTAAAACTAACCCCCCAACTTTTGTCAAAAGATGGCGCTATAGAGTGCCTGCTCCACGCCCATTTATGACCTTTTGCCAGTGTCTAACTATCATTAATATTGATGTGTGTGTTGAGTTTCATGAAATTCTAAGCATGTTATCTGCCTCGAAAAGACAGGAATCTAATTTTAAAGTTTGACACGTTGCCATGGCAACAGCATTTGATTTATCATCGACCCCTTTACATATTCTTATCGGCCGTGTTTTGACATGATTTTGATGAAGTTTAAAGAAAATCGATTAAAATTAAGAGGCTGATTTCGAAGCATTTTGAAAATGACACACTTCCTGCTGCCAGTTGGTGGCGCTATAACTTTGACTCATAATAGTCACATTTATGGAATCGGCATCATACAAGGAACAAACTGGTGAAGTTTCATCAGAATCAGGCAATGTGTGCAACAGTTATTAGACACTTCCTGTTTCTCATTTCTCGCCATAACTTTGTCGCCTTGCCACGGCCAAACCGTTCGAGATATCAAAAATCTCCTCGCAATTTAGCGTCCCCAATGTCTTGAGATCATGCTGACCTAGTTTGGTGACAATCCCATGGAATTCCTGGGAGGAGTACGTTAAATTCCAGAGCATGCGCTTTTTAAACAGCCCTAAATATCTCACTTCCTGTTGCGTGGAGCCCATGACATAGAGTACAAAAGTTGTTCAGCTCGATGAGTTCTATATGTGTACCGAGTTTCATATCAATACGCGCAAGTATGTGTGCGCAGTACATCAAGTTTTCAAACTGTGTTCCAGGGGGCGCTGTAGAGGCCCTGAACCACGCCCGGGTCCCAGCCTCTGTGGCGTCCGGACGACGGCAGATTCCGACGTGTGTGCAAATTTTCAAGAGTTTTTGAGTATGTTAAGGCCCCCAAAAGTGCCCCAACGGTTGAAAAAAAAAAAAAAAAAAAAAAAAATAAGAATCCTTAGAAGAACAATAGGGCCTTCGCCCTTTTGGGCTCGGGCCCTAATTAAAGCTGCAAGCAGCGATGAACGGGCCCTCGCACACGGGCTCACCACCGACCGGTGGCTTTAGGAACACAGCAAATGGTTGGTAGTATGCTTTTAATACAGTAAAAATAGGAGAAATATGTCAAAGTCACTTAAATGTGCCAAATTTCCTGCTGCCAGCTGGTGGTGCTATGCCTATAACTGATTATTGGCATGTAGATGTGTTCAGGCCACCACTTTCATCAAACATATGAAGTTTGGTGCAGATTGACCTTGGTATGTTTGAGTTAGTGAAAGATATGATATATCCTGCTGCCAACAGGTGGCGCTATGATAATATCTGAATATTGGCCTTTAGGTGTCTTCAGGCCAGGACTCTTACCAAACCTGTGAAGTTTGAGGCAGATCGGACATTTTATGGCTGAGTTATAACAAGTTTTATATCCATGGCGAGACCTCGAAATTTGTCAGGCCGCCACGGACACGCCCTTTACCGAAAACTCAAGATCTTCACAATTTAACATCACTAAGGCCTTTATATTAGACTGACCGATTTTGGTGGTGATCTGATTAAATCTCTTGGAGGAGTTTGTTGCAGAGTACAGCATGACACTTCCTGTTGCCAGCAGGTGGTGCTATGAGTAAAACTGAATATGGGCATGTAGATGTCATAAGGTCAGGAGTGTTATCACACATGTGAAGTTTGGGACAGATCGGACATTGTATGCCTGAGTTATAGCAACTTCCTTTTTCATGGCGAAACATCGAAATTTACGGGGCCGCCATGGACACGCCCTCTGATGAAAACTCTAGATCTTCACAATTTAACGTCACAAAGGGCTTTAGACTAGACTCGGCAAATTTGGCGTTGATCCGAATAAATCTCTAGGAGGAGTTCGTTCAAGTACGACGCCTGAAAATGGCAAAAATGACACAAATTTTGTTGAGAATATTAATATTAACCGACTTCCTGTTGGGTTCCGGATTTTGCTCCAAGAGGCTTTTTTGTAGGTATTGGTGTGTTACATGTGTGTACCGATTTCCGTGCATGTACGTGAATCACAGCTGAAAGCGCACACCGCTGAACGTCTAAAGGTGGCGCTGTCGAGCCATTTTGCCACACCCACTTCTGAAACCCATACCAGACGTAAATTTTCGTCAGGTTTGATGTGTGTGCAAAGTTTCATGAGTTTTCGGGTATGTTTAGGCCCTCAAAAATGCGATTCATTTTGAGAATAATAATAATAATAATAAACGGAGCAATTCCAATAGGGTCCTCACACCATCGGTGCTCGGGCCCTAATAATTAAAGCTGCAAGCAGCGATGGTAGGGCCCTCGCACTCGGGCTCACCGCCGATCGGTGGCGAATGGTGGGCACTATGCTATTAACACAGTAAATGTAGGAGGAACATGTCAAAGTCATTGATATGTGCAAATCTTCCTGCTGCCAGCTGGTGGCGCAATGCCTATAACTGAATATTGGCATGTAAATGTATTCAGGCCAGGACTCTTATCAAACATTTTAAGTTTGGGGCTGATTGGACATTGCATGCCTGAGTTACAGTAACTTCCTGTTTCATTGCATTAAGAGTATGCTTTAGCACTTAGCTAAATGTTGCTAACATGTTTCTAGCATGTTGCTACCCTATTTAACACTTGTTGATATTTTTAAGATGTTGCTTGGCATCCACAACAGTATTAAACATGTGACTTCCTGTTGCCAGTAGGTGGCACTATGACTATAACTGAATATGGGCATGGGCTTGTGTTCAGACCAGGACTCTTATCAAACATATTAAGCTTGGGTCAGATTGGACATTGTATGCATGAGTTATACTTATTTTTCTTTGTATTAATATCATGCTTTAGCTCTTAGCTAAGTGTTGCTAGCATGTTTTAACATGATTCTAGCATGATGCTAGCCTATTTAAAACTTGCTAACGCTTTTTAATATGTTGCTAGGAGTCCGTAACACCATTAAACGACACTTCCTGTTGTCAGCAGGTGGCGCTGTGACTATAACTGAATATGGGCATGTATATATCTTCAGGCCAGGAGTCTTATCAAACATGTGAAGTTTGGGGCTGATTGGACATTGCATGCCTGAGTTACAGTAACTTCCTGTTTTATGTCTTTAACAACATGCTTTAGCACTAAGTAAGTGTTGCTAGAATGTTTGAGTACGTTTTAAACTAGTTTAGCACTCAATGGCTTTTTTAGTGTGTTGCTAATAGTGTGTCACAGTGTTAAACATGTCACTTCCTGTTGACAGTAGGTGGCGCTATAACTATAACTGAATATTGGCATGTAGACATCTTCAGGCCAGGACTGTTATCAAACATGTGAAGTTTGGGGCTGATTGGACATTGCATGCCTGAGTTACAGTAACTTCCTGTTTCATTGCATTAAGAGTATGCTTTAGCACTTAGCTAAATGTTGCTAACATGTTATAGCATGTTTCTAGCATGTTGCTACCCTGTTTAACAGTTGTTGAATTTTTTTACAATGTTGCTAGGCATCCACAACAGTATTAAACATGTGGCTTCCTGTTACCAGCTGGTGGCGCTATGACTATAACTGAATACGGGCATGGGCGTGTGTTTAGGCCAGGATTCTTATCAAACATGTTAAGTTTGGGGCTGATTGGACATTGTATGCCTGAGTTAGAGTAACTTCCTGTTTCATTGTATTATTAGCATGCTTTAGCATATTAGCTAAGTGTTGCTAGCATGCTTTATTCTTTTTGTAGCATGTTGAATATTAAGTTTGGGTCAGATTCAACATTATATACATGAGTTACAGCAATTTCCTTTTGTATTTGTATTAATAGCATGCTTTAGCTCTTAGCTAAGTGTTGCTAGCATGTTTTAGCATGTTTGTAGCATGTTGCTAGCCTATTTAAGACTTGTTAACGCTTTTCAATATGTTTCTAGGAGTCCGTAACAGTGTTAAACATGTCATTTCCTGTTGTCAGCAGGTGGCGCTATGACTATAACTGAATATGGGCACTGACGTGTGTTCAGGACCGGACTGTCATCAAACATGTGAAGTTTGAGGCAGATCGGACATCGTATGCCTGAGTTATAGCAACTTCCTTTTTCATGGCGAAACATCAAAGTTTGTCCGGCCGCCACGGACACGCCCTTCGACGAAAACTCTAAAGCTTCGCAATTTAACATCGCAAAGGCCTTATGATGACACTTTGCAAATTTGAAGATGATCGGATAAAAACTGTAGGAGGAGTTCGTTAAAGTATGAGGCCTGAAAATGGCAAAAACTGCACAAAAATCGTACAGGAAATTCAATATAACGGACTTCCTGTTGGGTTTCGGATGTTGCACCAGGAGACTTTTTTGTAGGTATTGGTGTGTTACATATGTGTACCGAGTTTCGTACATGTACGTGAAACGTAGCTCGAGGGGCACTCCGTTGAAATTTTATAGGTGGCGCTATCGAGCCATTTTGCCACACCCACTTTTGAAAACCATATCAGATGTAAATTTTCGCCAGGTCTGATGCGTGTGCAAAGTTTGGTGAGTTTTCGGGCATGTTTAGGCCCTCAAAAAGACTTTTCATTTTGGAGAAGAAGAAGAAGAAGAATTAAAGCTGCGAGCAGCGATGAACGGGCCCTCGCACCCGGGCTCACCGCCGACCGGTGGCTTCAGGAAAACAGCAAACGGTGGGCAGTATGCTTTTAATACAGTAAATGTAGGAGAAATATGTCAAAGTCACTTAAATGTGCCAAACTTGCCGCTGCCAGCTGGTGGCGCTATGCCTATAACTGATTATTGGCATGTAGATGTGTTCAGGCCAGCACTATTATCAAACATATGAAGTTTGGTGCAGATTGACCTTGGTATGTTTGAGTTAGTGAAATATATGAGATATCCTGCTGCCAACAGGTGGCGCTATGATAATATCTGAATATTGGTCTTTAGGTGTCTTCAGGCCAGGACTCTTACCAAACCTGTGAATTTTGTGGCAGATCAGACATTTTCAGGCTAAGTTATAACCACTTCTATGTCTATGCAGAAACATCAAACTTTGTCAGGCCACCACGGACATGCCCTTTAATGAAAACTCAAGATCTTCACAATTTAACATCTCTAAGGCCTCAAGATCAGACTGACCAAATATAATGTTGATTTAACTAAATGCAATCAATGCAAGGACTTCAGATAATGCCAACTGTGAACCAGTATGCTACAAATTCCCTATTTTCTGATGAAGATGATAAGAACATGATTCATGATGATAGCAAAATGTTATTATTGCTTCCTTTACATCCACCACTTCTGCTTAAATGTCATTGTTACCTATCTGTACAATTTTTGTGTGGATATTGCTTTGCTGGTGACTCCTGTTATAAGACATCACTCTTAAGTGCTACATAACTAAGAATCAATAAGGAAGACGGTGCCCAGTTGGCACATGCATTCACAGTAACCCTCTGCTAGTTTGGATTTTAAGTTTACAGAATTGAAAGGGTTACACTTTAAAATCAACACACAGACACATACACACAAAATATAAAATGTTGGCATCCAGTTTCATTTGTTAAAATTAACTATATTAGTTAACATGACCAATAAATAAATAGCATTTATTAATGTTAATTAATATTAAGCTAAAAAAAAGTATTCATATAAAGTTTATGTACTGTGAATTAACATGAACATGAACACAGTTCATGTGGGTGTACAGCAATACACAATAAAGTGCTCTATAAACGCTTCATTCTTTCAAAATATCTTTAAAAATCAAGTTGAGTATTTTAACGGGGTGATACATATATATAACTGATCTTAAAATTATGGTTTTCAGATGTTTTGAAGAGATAACAGTAACGTTTGTTTTGTTGTCAAAGTTTGTCTTAATTTTTTATTATTATTATTTTATATTCAATAAATAACACTATGTAAATATTGTCTATCAATGAAGATAAATTGATCATGCTAAAAAGTTGTATTTTTTTTAAATCTTTTGCTATGTGACTGAATAGGACAAGTTCATGGTACAGTTAAGTAAAAAATAAATAAAAAACAACAACTGCAAAATACGAACAATGAAAGACTTAGTGACCCTTTATATTTTCTCAAAATATCAGACTCTCAAAGATCAGACATATTTATGTAATTACACTACATACAGTAGTACTACATACGTGCATTTTTTGTTCAAAGATGGTCTGTAGGATGGATCTCTACTCTGTCACCCTCTCTGCCTCTCACCCCTCCCCCCTGCAATAATGAGCTTCTCTGTGCCTGACTGAACGCACACACATACTGTAGAGACATTCACCAGAGTGACAGCAGGTTTCTGAGTTATTTTTTTAATTTTCTTTAATTCATTGAAGCTTGTATAAAATTTATATTTGCAGCACTTGCTCAGAATTATTAGATCTCTGTGTGAAAAAAAGTTTTAAAGAGTTTGGATGCTGCACTTTAAAGATATAAAAAATTAGGGTTATGTTTTTTACTACATCTTTAAAAAATCACCACGTCAACACCTTTCGAGATATCCAAAATCCGCTCGCAATTTAACATCTTCAGAATCTTCTCTTCATGTTAAAAAAGTTTGGTGTGAACAGCTGGTTGTTCTTAGGAGTAGTGTGAATTTGTTTACTACCTGATTTTTCAAAAAATCCACCTTCAAATCAAAACAGCCGGCTTTCTGTTGGTCTTAGCTAATGAGTTTGATTTAGAAAGTTGTCCAAATTGATGAGATTAATATATGTACAGAGTTTGGTGACTGTAGGAAAAACTAACCCCCCAACTTTTGTCAAAAGATGGCGCTATAGAGTGCCTGCTCCACGCCCATTTATGACCTTTTGCCAGTGTCTAACTATCATTAATATTGATGTGTGTGTTGAGTTTCATGAAATTCTAAGCATGTTAACTGCCTCGAAAAGACAGGAATCTAATTTTAAAGTTTGACATGTTGCCATGGCAACAGCATTCGATTTATCATCGACCCCTTTACATATTCTTATCGGCCGTGTTTTGACATGATTTTGATGAAGTTTAAAGAAAATCGAGTAAAATTAAGAGGCTGATTTCAAAGCATTTTGAAAATGACACACTTCCTGCTGCCAGTTGGTGGCGCTATAACTTTGACTCATAATAGTCACATTTATGGAATCGGCATCATACAACAAACAAACTGGTGAAGTTTCATCAGAATCAGGCAATGTGGTCAACAGTTATTAGACACTTCCTGTTTCTCATTTCTCGCCATAACTTTGTCGCCTTGCCACGGCCAAACCGTTCGAGATATCAAAAATCTCCTCGCAATTTAGCGTCCCCAATGTCTTGAGATCATGCTGACCGAGTTTGGTGACAATCCCATGGAATTCCTGGGAGGAGTACGTTAAATTCCAGAGCATGCGCTTTTTAAACAGCCCTAAATATCTCACTTCCTGTCAGGTGGAGCCTATGACATAGAGTACAAAAGTTGTTTGGCTCAGTGAGATCTATATGTGTACCGAGTTTCATATCAATACATGCAAGTATGTGTGCGCAGTACATCAAGTTTTCAAACTGTGTTCCAGGGGGCGCTGTAGAGGCCCTGAACCACGCCCGGGTCCCAGCCTCTTTGGCGTCCTGATGGCCACAGATTCCGACGTGTGTGCAAATTTTCAAGAGTTTTTGAGTATGTTAAGGCCCCCAAAAGTGCCCGGAAGGTTGAAAAAAAAAAAAAAAAAAAAAAAAAAAATAATAATAACCCTTAGAAGAACAATAGGGCCTTCGCCCTTTTGGGCTCGGGCCCTAAATATAGCTGCAAGCAGCGATGGCGGGCCCTCGCCCTCTATGCAATCGCCATCCCAGCAGCATCAGGAAAACGGTGCCCAGTGGGCACATGCATTCACAGTAACCCTCTGGCCTAAGCCTAACCATCTCTCTGACTCCCTGACTCTCTGACTCTCTCTCTTACCACTCATCCCCCCTCCCCACACACACCCAGCCACTTACCACACACACACACACACACACACACATACATAGAGTACAGAGCAGAGTGATATCAGATTTATTTTTTTTTATTTTCTCTAATTCATAGAGTTTTGTATAATTATAAAATGAACTGTGTTTGATCAAAATGAATAGGTCTCTATATGAAAAAAAGTTTCAAAGACTTTGGATGCTGCACTTTAAAGATATAAAATTACTGAAAATGGAAAATGAAATTCTAAACATGTTATCTGCCTCAAAACACAGGAAACAAATATTTAATGTATGTTTTTTAAATGTGCCATGGCAACAGTATTTGATGCATCAGGGACACCTTTACAGATTCTCATCGGCCGTGTTTTGACATTATTCTGATGAAGTTTGAAGAAAATCGAGTAAAAATGTATTGTTCATTGTTAGTTCATGTTTGTTAATGCAATAACTAATATGAACAAAAGAGATCCTATTTTAAATAGTGACCAACATGTTTTATGATCTACAACCATTTTAAAATATTATTTTAATGATCTATAAGCATCTGTGAAATAATTATAAACAAATATATTAAAAGATAAATACATATTAACTTACTTGATGTATTTGTTTCTTTTTCTAATTAAATGAACTGAGCAGTAAAGTGTCATACTTATAAGATTTTTTTATCATATCAGTGATATGATATGATATTTTATCAATGTGTGTATATGTATATCATTTTTCCTTTAAAGATTAAAAAGATTTTAATGTTCTTTAAGCATTTATATAAAATAATTATGTAAAAGTACACTGACAGTACAGTACATATCAACTGATTATATGCATTATTGTCATTCTTATACACTGAGAATGAGCTAAATAGCAGGGGTCAGACGATTCCTTATCTTATGATGACCTCTAGTGTTCATCCCTGGTATTAGAGCCTTAATATGAAAAACATATATGATACTTTTATAATGTTTTGGGGGCCTCTGAGCATGATAACATTTTGAAACTACTCAGATGTCCTAAGAATGTCTTGTTCTTTATATGTAAAAAGTTTTGATGATTTAGAATAATGCAATTTAAAGATATATGAAAATTACTCTTAATCTTTTTTACTGTTACTTTCATAAAATCACCAAATCAACACCGTTCAAGATATCCCAAAGCCGTTCACAATTTAGCATCTTCAGTATCTTGGCATCATGTTGACAAAGTTTGGTGTGAACTGTCTAATTCTGCTATGAGTGATATGAATTTATTCACAGCTATATTTTTCCAAAAATCCACATTAAAATCAAAATAGCCGACTTCCTTTTGGTCATAGCTAATGGGTGTAAATTAGAAAGTTATTTGGCTTGATGAGACCAATATACTGACCGAGTTTGATGTCTGTAGCTACAACTAACCCTCCAACTTTTGTCAAAAGGTGGCGCTATAGAGTGTCTCCTCCACGCCCATTTATGAGCTTTTGCCAGTGTTTAACTATCATTAATATTGATGTGTGTGTTGAGTTTCATGAAATTCTAAGCATGTTATCTGCCTCAAAAACACAGGAAACAAATGTTAAAGTTTGACAGGTTGCCACGGCAAAAGCATTTGATGTATCAAGGACCCCTTCACAGATTCTCATCCGCCGTGTTTTGATATTATTCTGATGAAGTTTGAAGCTAATTGAGTAAAATTAAGAGGTTGATTTAAAAGCGTTTTGCAAGCAACACACTTCCTGCTGCCAGTTGGTGGCGCTATAACTTTGACTCATAATAGTCACATCTCTGTGATCGACATCATATGATGAACAAACTGCTGAAGTTTGGTCAAAATCAGACAAAGTGTGTCAAAGTTATTAGACACTTCCTGTTTCTCATTTCTCGCCATAATTTGTCGCCCCGCCACAGCCAAACCATTCGAGATATCGAAAATCCCCTGGCAATTTTGCATTCCCAATGTCTTGAGATCATGCTGACTGAGTTTGGTGGCCATCGGTGGAAAGGCCTTGGAGGAGTATTTCAAATTCCACAGCCTGATTTTTCCAAAAATCCACATTTAAATAAAAATAGCCGACTTCCTGTTGGTGGTAGCTAATGGGTGTAAATTAGAAAGTTGTCCGGCTTGATGAGTCCAATATATGTACCGAGTTTGGTGACTGTAGGACAAACTAACCCCCCAACTTTTGTCAAAAGGTGGCGCTATGGAGCGTCTGCTCCACGCCCATTTATAGGCTTTTATCAGTGTTTAACTGTCATTAATACAGATGTGTGTGTTGAGTTTCATGAAATTCTAAGCATTTTAAGTGGCTCAAAAACATAAAAAACTAAAGTTAAAGTTTGACACGTTGCCATGGTAACATGATAAAAGTTATCGATAACGCCCTTCACAGATTCCCATCGGCCGTGTTTCGACATTATTGGAATGAAGTTTGAAGCAAATTGACTAAAATTAAGAGGCTGAGTTTAAAGCATTTCGAAAACATCACACTTTCTGCTGCCAGTTGGTGGCGCTATAACGTTGACTCATAATAGTCACATCTCTGTGATCGGCATCAGACGACGAACAAACTGCTGAAGTTTGGTCAAAATCAGACAAAGTGTGTTAAAGTTATTAGACACTTCCTGTTTCTCATTTCTCGCCATAACTTTGTCGCCCCACCACAGCCAAACCATTCGAGATATCAAAATTCCCCTGGCAATTTTGCGTCCCCAATGTCTTGAGATCATGCTGACCGAGTTTGGTGGCCATCGGTGGAAAGGCCTAGGAGGAGTATTTCAAATTCCATTGCATGCGCTTTTTAGACATCCGTGAATAGCTGACTTCCTGTTGGGCGAAGCACCGACGTTGAGCACGAAGGTTATTCAGCCCGATGAGGTCTATATGTGTATGAATTTTGATAACGGTAGGTCAACCGGCATGCGCTCCAGAGTCCCTCAAATGTAAAAAATTTTACCGCTGTGCCACGCCCCCCCCAGGTGACCCCCCCATGTCAAAGTTTGTCCGGCCCTGATGGCCGCAGGTTCCAATGTGTGTGCAAAGTTTCAAGAGTTTTTGTGTATGTTAAGGGCCCCAAATTAACCCAAAACATTGATGAAATAATAATAATAATAATAATAATAATAATAATAATCCTTAGAAAAACAATAGGGCCTTCGCCCTTTTGGGCTCGGGCCCTAATTAAAGCTGCGAGCAGCGATGAACGGGCCCTCGCACCCGGGCTCACCGCCGACCGGTGGCTTCAGGAAAACAGCAATCGGTGGGCAGTATGCTTTTAATACAGTAAATATAGAAAAAATATGTCATAAGTCATTTAAATGTGCCAAAATTGCTGCTGCCAGCTGGTGGCGCTATGCCTATAACTGATTATTGACATGTAGATGTGTTCAGGCCAGCACTATTATCAAACATATGAAGTTTGGTGCAGATTGACCTTGGTATGTTTGAGTTAGTGAAATATATGAGATATCCTGCTGCCAACAGGTGGCGCTATGATAATATCTGAATATTGGTCTTTAGGTGTCTTCAGGCCAGGACTCTTACCAAACCTGTGAATTTTGTGGCAGATCAGACATTTTCAGGCTAAGTTATAACCACTTCTATGTCTATGCAGAAACATCAAACTTTGTCAGGCCACCACGGACATGCCCTTTAATGAAAACTCAAGATCTTCACAATTTAACATCTCTAAGGCCTCAAGATCAGACTGACCAAATATAATGTTGATTTAATTAAATGCAATCAATGCAAGGACTTCAGATAGATGCCAACTGTGAACCAGTATGCTACAAATAAGAACATGTAATTCATGATGATAGCAAAATGTTATTATTGCTTCCTTTATATCCACCACTTCTGCTTAAATGTCATTGTTACCTATCTGTACAATTTTTGTATAATATATTTTTGTATAAAATCAATTGTTGTCATAACTAAGAATCAATAAGGAAGACGGTGCCCAGTTGGCACATGCATTCACAGTAACCATCTGCTAGTTTGGATTTTAAGTTTACAGAATTGAAAGGGTTACACTTTAAAATCAACACACAGACACATACACACAAAATATAAAATGTTGCCATCCAGTTTCATTTGTTAAAATTAACTATATCAGTTAACATGACCAATAAATAAATAGCATTTATTAATGTTAATTAATATTAAGCTAAAAAAAGTATTCATATAAAGTTTATGTACTGTGAATTAACATGAACATGAACACAGTTCATGTGGGTGTACAGCAATACACAATAAAGTGCTCTATAAACGCTTCATTCTTTCAAAATATCTTTAAAAATCAAGTTGAGTATTTTAACGGGGTGATATATATATTTATAACTGTTCTTAAAATTATGGTTTTCAGATGTTTTGAAGAGATAACAGTAACGTTTGTTTTGTTGTCAAAGTTTGTCTTAATTTTTTATTATTATTATTTTATATTCAATAAATAACACTATGTAAATATTGTCTATCAATGAAGATAAATTGATCATGCTAAAAAGTTGTATTTTTTAAAATCTTTTGCTATGTGACTGAATAGGACAAGTTCATGGTACAGTTAAGTAAAAAATAAATAAAAAACAACAACTGCAAAATACGAACAATGAAAGACTTAGTGACCCTTTATATTTTCTCAAAATATCAGACTCTCAAAGATCAGACATATTTATGTAATTACACTACATACAGTATGTGCATTTTGTTCAAAGATGGTCTGTAGAATGGCTCTCTACTCTGTCACCCTCTCTGCCTCTCACCCCTCCCCCCTGCAATAATGAGCTTCTCTGTGCCTGACTGAACGCACACACATACTGTAGAGACATTCACCAGAGTGACAGCAGGTTTCTGAGTTATCTTTTTAATTTTCTTTAATTCATTGAAGCTTGTATAAAATTTATATTTCCAGCACTTGCTCAGAATGATTAGATCTCTGTGTGAAAAAAGTTTTAAAGAGTTTGGATGCTGCACTTTAAAGATATAAAAAATTAGGGTTATGTTTTTTACTACATCTTTAAAAAATCACCACGTCAACACCGTTCGAGATATCCCAAATCCGCTCGCAATTTAACATCTTCAGAATCTTCTCTTCATGTTAAAAAAGTTTGGTGTGAAAAGCTGGTTGTTCTTAGGAGTAGTGTGAATTTGTTTACTACCTGATTTTTCAAAAAATCCACATTCAAATCAAAATAGCCGGCTTTCTGTTGGTCTTAGCTAATGAGTTTGATTTAGAAAGTTGTCCAGATTGATGAGAACAATATATGTACAGAGTTTGGTGACTGTAGGAAAAACTAACCCCCCAACTTTTGTCAAAAGATGGCGCTATAGAGTGCCTGCTCCACGCCCATTTATGACCTTTTGCCAGTGTCTAACTATCATTAATATTGATGTGTGTGTTGAGTTTCATGAAATTCTAAGCATGTTATCTGCCTTGAAAAGACAGGAATCTAATTTTAAAGTTTGACATGTTGCCATGGCAACAGCATTCGATTTATCATCGACCCCTTTACATATTCTTATCGGTCGTGTTTTGACATGATTTTGATGAAGTTTAAAGAAAATCGATTAAAATTAAGAGGCTGATTTCAAAGCATTTTGAAAATGACACGTTTCCTGCTGCCAGTTGGTGGTGCTATAACTTTGACTCATAATAGTCACATTTATGGAATCGGCATCATACAAGGAACAAACTGGTGAAGTTTCATCAGAATCAGGCAATGTGTGCAACAGTTATTAGACACTTCCTGTTTCTCATTTCTCGCCATAACTTTGTCGCCTTGCCACGGCCAAACCGTTCGAGATATCAAAAATCTCCTCGCAATTTAGCGTCCCCAATGTCTTGAGATCATGCTGACCGAGTTTGGTGACAATCCCATGGAATTCCTGGGAGGAGTACGTTAAATTCCAGAGCATGCGCTTTTTAAACATCCCTAAATATCTCACTTCCTGTTGCGTGGAGCCCATGACATAGAGTACAAAAGTTGTTCAGCTCGATGAGTTCTATATGTGTACCGAGTTTCATATCAATACGCGCACGTATGTGTGCGCAGTACATCAAGTTTTCAAACTGTGTTCCAGGGGGCGCTGTAGAGGCCCTGAACCACGCCCGGGTCCCAGCCTCTGTGGCGTCCGGACGACGGCAGATTCCGACGTGTGTGCAAATTTTCAAGAGTTTTTGAGTATGTTAAGGCCCCCAAAAGTGCCCCAACGGTTGAAAAAAAAAAAAAAAAAAAAAAAAAAAAAACAAATAAGAATCCTTAGAAGAACAATAGGGCCTTCGCCCTTTTGGGCTCGGGCCCTAATAATAATAATCCTTAGAAAAACAATAGGGCCTTCGCCCTTTTGGGCTCGGGCCCTAATTAAAGCTGCAAGCAGCGTTGACCGGGCCCTCGCCGTCTGGCAGTCGCCATCCCGATAGCATCAGGAAAACGGTGCCCAGTTGGCACATGCATTCACAATAACCCTTTGGACTAACCCTAACTGTCTCTCCTCCTGTCTGACTCTTTCTCTTACCACCCATCCCACCTCCTTACACTCAGCCACTTACCACACAAACACACACATAGAGTGCAGAGCAGAGTGAGATCAGATTTGTTTTTTAATTTTCTTTCATTCGTGGAGTTTTATATAATTATGAAATGAACTGTGTTTAATCAGAATGAATAGTTATTTGTATGAAAAAAGTTTCAAAGAGTTAGGATGCTGCACTTTAAATATATAATAAATCATTGAAAATTGAAAATGGGAAATGAAATTCTAGGCACGCTATCTGCCTCAAAAACACAGGAAACAAATATTTGAATGTATTTTGTATTTTTTTTTTATTTGCCATGGCAACAGCATTTGATGCATCAGTGACGCCTTTACAGACTCTCATCGGCCGTGTTTTTACATCATTCTGATGAAGTTTGAAGAAAATCGAGTACAAATATATTGTTCGTTGTTCGTTCGTGTGTTAGTTCATTAACTAATGTTAACAAAAGAGACCCTATTTTAAATAGTTACCATGTTTTATGATCTACATCCATTTTTTTATATTATTTTAATGATCTATAAGCATCTGTGAAATAATTATAAACAAATATATTAAAAATAAATACATATTTACTTAGTTGATGTATTTGTTTCTCATTCTAATTAAGTGAACTGAGCAGTATAGTGTCATACTTATAATATTTTTTATTCTATCAGTGAGATTGTATATATGTATATAAATCATATAATTTTTCCTTAAAAGATTAAAAAAATATTTTAATGCTCTTTAAGCACCTATACAAAATAATTATGTAAAAGTACACTGACAGTACAGTCTATATCAACTGATTCTATGGATTATTTCCATTCTTATACACTGAGAATGAGCTAAATAGCATTAGAGGTCAAACGATTCCTTATCTTATGAGGACCTCTAGTGTTCATCCCTGGTATTAGAGCTTTAATCTGACAAATTTATGTGACACTTTTAATGTTTTTGGGGCCTCTGAGCATGATAACATTTTGAAACTACACGTATTTCCTAAGAATTTCTTGTTCTTTATATGTAAAAAGTTTTGATGAGTTAGAATAATGCAATTTAAAGATATATGAAAATAACTCTTCATCTTTTTTATTGTTACTTTCATAAATCACCACATCAACACCGTTCAAGATGTCCCAAAGCCGTTCACAATTTAACATCTTCAGTATCTTGGCATCATGTTGACAAAGTTTGGTGTGAACTGTCTGATTCTGCTATGAGTGATATGAATTTATTCACAGCTATATTTAAAAACACAGGAAACAAATGTTAAAGTTTGACATGTTGCCATGGCAACAGCATTTGATGTATCAAGGACCCCTTCACAGATTCTCATCGGCCGTGTTTTGATATTATTCTGATGAAGTTTGAAGCAAATTGAGTAAAATTAAGAGGTTGATTTAAAAGCGTTTTGCAAGCAACACACTTCCTGCTGCCAGTTGGTGGCGCTATAACTTTGACTCATAATAGTCACATCTCTGTGATCGGTATCATACGACGAACAAACTGCTTAAGTTTGGTCAAAATCAGATAAAGTGTGTCAAAATTATTAGACATTTCCTGTTTCTCATTTCTCGCCATAATTTGTCGCCCTGCCACGGCCAAACCGTTCGAGATAGCAAAAATCCCCTGGCAATTTTGCATTCCCAATATCTTGAGATCATGTTGACCGAGTTTGGTGGCCATCGGTGGAAAGGTCTAGGAGGAGTATTTCAAATTCCTCAGCTTGATTTTTCCAAAAATCCATATTTAAATAAAAATAGCTGACTTCCTGTTGGTCGTAGCTAATGGGTGTAAATTAGAAAGTTGTCCGGCTTGATGAGTCCAATATATGTACCGAGTTTGGTGACTGTAGGACAAAGTAACCCCCCAACTTTTGTCAAAAGGTGGCGCTATGGAGCGCCTGCTCCACGCCCATTTATGGGCTTTTATCAGTGTTTAACTGTCATTAATACAGATGTGTGTGTTGAGTTTCATGAAATTCTAAGCATTTTAAGTGGCTCAAAAACACAAAAAACTAAAGTTAAAGTTTGACACGTTGCCATGGCAACATGATAAAAGTTATGGATAACGCCCTTCACAGATTCTTATCGGCCGTGTTTTGACATTATTGTGATGAAGTTTGAAGCAAATTGAGTAAAATTAAGAGGCTGAGTTTAAAGCGTTTCAAAAACGTCACGCTTCCTGCTGCCAGTTGGTGGCGCTATAACTTTGACTCATAATAGTCACATCTCTGTGATCGGCATCAGACGTGAACAAACTGCTGAAGTTTGGTCAAAATCAGACAAAGTATGTCAAAGTTATTAGGCACTTCCTGTTTCTCATTTCTCGCCATAAATTTGTCGCCCCGTCACGGTCAAACCGTTCGAGATATCAAAAATCCCCTGGCAATTTTGCGTCCCCAATGTCTTGAGATCATGCTGACCGAGTTTGGTGGCCATCGGTGGAAAGGCCTAGTAGGAGTATTTCAAATTCCATTGCATGCACTTTTTAGACATCCCTGAATAGCCGACTTCCTGTTTGGCGAAGCATGGACTATGAGTGTGAAATTTGTTCGGCCCGATGAGGTCTATATGTGTATGAATTTTGGTGACTGTAGGTCAACCGTTGTGCGCTCCAGAGCCCTTCAAAAGTCGCAATTTTTAACGCTGTGCCATGCCCCCCCCAGGTGACCCCCCCATGTCAAAGTCTGTCCGGCCCTGATGGCCGCAGGTTCCAATGTGTGTGCAAAGTTTCAAGAGTTTTCGTGTATGTTAAGGCCCCCGAAATCCCCCAAAACATTGAAAAAAAAATAATAATAATAATAATTAAAGCTGCAAGCAGCGATGAACGGGCCCTCGCACCCGGGCTCACCGCCGACCGGTGGCTTTAGGAAAACAGCAAACGGTGGGCATTATGCTTTTAAAACAGTAAATGTAGGAAAAATAGATCAAAGTCACTTAAATGTGCCAAACCTCCTGCTGCCAGCTGGTGGCGCTATGCCTGTAACTGATTATTGACATGTAGATGTGTTCAGGCCAGCACTTTCATCAAACATATGAAGTCTGGTGCAGATTGACCTTGGTATGTTTAAGTTAGTGCAAGATATGATATATCCTGCTGTCAATAGGTGGCGCTATGATAATATCTGAATATTGGCCTTAAGATGTCTTCAGGCCAGGACTCTTATCAAACATGTGAAGTTTGAGGCAGATTGGACATTTTATGGCTGAGTTATAACAACTTCTATGTCCATGACCAAACATCAAACTTTGTCAGGCCACCACGGACATGCCCTTCAACGAAAACTCAAGATCTTCGCAATTTAACATCACTAAAGCCTTTTTATTAGACTGACCGATTTTAGTGTTGATCTGTATAAATCTCTTGGAGGAGTTTGTTGTAGAGTACAGCATGACACTTCCTGTTGCCAGCAGGTGGCGCTATGACTATAACTGAATATGGGCATGTAGATGTCATCAGGTCAGGAGTGTTATCACACATGTGAAGTTTGGGACAGATCGGACATTGTATGCCTGAGTTATAGAAACTTCCTTTTTCATGGCGAAACATCGAAATTTGCGAGACCGCTATGGACACGCCCTCCAATGAAAACTCTAGATCTTTGCAATTTAACGTCACAAAGTGCTTTAGATTACACTCAGCAAATTTGGCGTTAATCCGGATAAATCTCTAGGAGGAGTTCGTTCAAGTACGAGGCCTGAAAATGGCAAAAATGACAAAATTTGCTGAGAAAAAAATAACCGACTTCCTGTTGGGTGTCAAATTTTGCTCCAAGAGGCTTTTTTGTAGGTATTGGACCCTATTTTAAATAGTTACCATGTTTTATGGTCTACAAGCATTTTTAAATATTATTTTAATAGTCTATAAGCATCTGTGAAATAATTATAAACAAATATATTGAAAATAAATACATATTAACTTAGTTGACTTTTTGGCCTTTTTGTATTTGTTTCTCATTCTAATTAAGTGAACTGAGCAGTATAGTGTCATACTTATAAGATACTTTGTTCTATCAGTGAGAGTGTATATATGTATTTAAATCACATAATTTTTCCTTAAAAGATAAAAAAAAATATTTTAATGCTCTTTAAGCACCTATACAAAATAATTATGTAAAATTACACTGACAATACAGTACAAATCAACTGATTCTATGGATTATTGTCATTCCTATACACTGACAATGAGCTAAATAGCATTAGAGGTCAAACGATTCCTTATTTTATGAGGACCTCTAGTGTTCATCCCTGGTATTAGAGCTTTAATCTGACGAATTTATTTGACACTTTTAATGTTTTTGGGGCCTCTGAGCATGATAACATTTTGAAACTACACGTATTTCCTAAGAATTTCTTGTTCTTTGTATGTAAAAAGTTTTGATGAGTAAGAATAATGCAATTTAAAGATATATGAAAATAACTCTTCATCTTTTTTATTGTTACTTTCATAAATCACCACATCAACACCGTTCAAGATATCCCAAAGCCGTTCACAATATAGGGAACATTTTCCCAATATTCTGATGATGATGATAAGAACATGTAATTCATGATGATAACAAAATGTTATTATTGCTTGCTTTACGTCCACCACTTCTGTTTAAATGTCATCGTTACCTATCTGTTCCATTTGTGTGTGGACATTGCTTTGCAGGTGACTCCTGTTATAAGACATCACTCTTAAGCGCTACATAACTAAGAATCAATTAGGAAAACGGTGCCCAGTTGGCACATGCATTCACAGTAACCCTCTGCCAGTTTGGATTTAAAGTTTACAGAAATGAAAGGGTTACATTTTTAAATCAACACACAGACAAATACACACTAAATATACAACTTTACCATCCAGTTTCATTTGTTAACATTGTTAACATGAACAATAATAAAAAGCATTTATTAATGTTAATTAATATTAACCTAAAAAAGTACTCATATATTGTTTAAAGGTAAATTAGTATCTTTTAACATAGTGTATGTACTGTGAATTAACATGAACATGAACACAGTTCATATGGGTATACAACAATAAACAATAAAGTGCTCAATAAACGCTTCATTCTTTCAAAATATCTTTAAAAATCAAGTTGGGTATTGTAATGGGGCGATATATAAATATAACTCATGTTAAAATGGTACAATTTTCAGATGTTTTGAACAGATAACAGCAAAGTTTGTTTTGTTGTCAAAGTTTGTCTTGAAATTGTTAGTGTTTTTTTTTTATTGAATCAAAAATTTTAATTATGAAAATAAATGTCTATCAATGAAGATAAATCGCTCATGCTAAAAAGCTGTATTTTTCTTAATCTTTTGCTATGTGACTGAATAGGACAAGTTCATGGTACAGTTCAGTAAAAAATAAATAAAAAACAACAACTGCAATATACAAAGAATGAAAGAGTTCGTGACCCTTTATATTTTCTCAAAGATCAGACTCTCAAAGTTCAGACTTATTTATGCAGATTAAACTACAGCAATGTGCAATGTGCAAATTGCATCTTCCTCAAAGATGGTCTTAAGCAAAACAGCATGTTCCACTGGTCTCTCTCCCTTTCACCCCTCCCCCCTTCAGTCACTCTTAGTGTCAACACAGACTGTCAGCCCAGTGACAACAGTTTACTGATTTCTTTTTTTTAATTTTCTTTAATTCATAGAAGCTTGAATAACTATGATATTACCAGCACTTGCTCATAATGATTAGATCTCTGTGTGAAAAAAGTTTTAAAGAGTTTGGATGCTGCACTTTAAAGATATAAAAAATTAGGGTTATGTTTTTTAAAAAATCACCACGTCACCACCGTTCAAGATATCCCAAATCCGCTCGCAATTTAACATCTTCAGAATCTTCTCTTCATGTTAAAAAAGTTTGGTGTGAATACCTTGTTATTCTTAGAAGGAGTGTGAATTTGTTTACAGCCTGATTTTTCCAAAAATCCACATTCAAATCAAAATAGCCGGCTTCCTGTTGGTCTTAGCTAATGAGTTTGATTTAGAAAGTTGTCCAGATTGATGAGAACAATATATGTACAGAGTTTGGTGACTGTAGGAAAAACTAACCCCCCAACTTTTGTCAAAAGATGGCGCTATAGAGTGCCTGCTCCACGCCCATTTATGACCTTTTGCCATTGTCTAACTATCATTAATATTGATGTGTGTGTTGAGTTTCATGAAATTCTAAACATGTTATCTGCTTCGAAAAGACAGGAATCTAATTTTAAAGTTTAACACGTTGCCATGGCAACAGCATTTGATTTATCATCGTACCCTTTACATATTCTTATCGGCCGTGTTTTGACATTATTTTGATGAAGTTTGAAGAAAATCAAGGAAAATTAAGAGGCTGATTTCAACGCATTTTGAAAATGACACGCTTCCTGCTACCAGTTGGTGGCGCTATAACTTTGACTCATAATAGTCACATTTATGGAATCGGCATCATACAACGAACAATCTGGTGAAGTTTCATCAGAATCAGGCAATGTGTGCAACAGTTATTAGACACTTCCTGTTTCTCATTTCTCGCCATAACTTTGTCGCCTTGCCACGGCCAAACCGTTCGAGATATCAAAAATCCCCTCGCAATTTAGCGTCCCCAATGTCTTGAGATCATGCTGACCGAGTTTGGTGACAATCGTATGGAAATCCTGGGAGGAGTACGTTAAATTCCAGAGCATGCGCTTTTTAAACAGCCCTAAATATCTCACTTCCTGTTGCGTTAAGAAAATGACATAGAGTACAAAAGTTGTTCAGCTCAATGAGTTCTATATGTGTACCGAGTTTCATATGTGTACGTTCAAGTATGTGTGCTATATGGCCCTAAAAATTCCAGGGGGCGCTGTAGAGTCCCCTTGCCACGCCCCGGTACCAGCCTCTGTGACGTCCTGATGGCCGCAGATTCCGACATGTGTGCAAATTTTCAAGAGTTTTTGAGCATGTTAAGACCCCCTTAAGTGCCCGGAAGGTTAACAAAAAAAAAAAAAAAAAAAAAATAAGAATCCTTAGGAAAACAAGAGGGCCTTCGCCCATTCTGGGCTCGGGCCCTAATTAAAGCTGCGAGCAGCGATGAACGGGCCCTCGCACCCGGGCTCACCGCCGACCGGTGGCTTCAGGAAAACAGCAAACGGTGGGCAGTATGCTTTTAATACAGTAAATGTAGGAGAAATATGTCAAAGTCACTTAAATGTGCCAAACTTGCCGCTGCCAGCTGGTGGCGCTATGCCTATAACTGATTATTGGCATGTAGATGTGTTCAGGCCAGCACTATTATCAAACATATGAAGTTTGGTGCAGATTGACCTTGGTATGTTTGAGTTAGTGAAATATATGAGATATCCTGCTGCCAACAGGTGGCGCTATGATAATATCTGAATATTGGTCTTTAGGTGTCTTCAGGCCAGGACTCTTACCAAACCTGTGAATTTTGTGGCAGATCAGACATTTTCAGGCTAAGTTATAACCACTTCTATGTCTATGCAGAAACATCAAACTTTGTCAGGCCACCACGGACATGCCCTTTAATGAAAACTCAAGATCTTCACAATTTAACATCTCTAAGGCTTCAAGATCAGACTGAACAAATATAATGTTGATTTAACTAAATGCAATCAATGCAAGGACTTCAGATAAATGCCAACTGTGAACCAGTATGCTACAAATGATGATAAGAACATGATTCATGATGATAGCAAAATGTTATTATTGCTTCCTTTACATCCACCACTTCTGCTTAAATGTCATTGTTACCTATCTGTACAATTTTTGTGTGGATATTGCTTTGCTGGTGACTCCTGTTATAAGACATCACTCTTAAGTGCTACATAACTAATAATCAATAAGGAAGATGGTGCCCAGTTGGCACATGCATTCACAGTAATCCTCTGCTAGTTTGGATTTTAAGTTTACAGAATTGAAAGGGTTACACTTTAAAATCAACACACAGACACATACACACAAAATATAAAATGTTGCCATCCAGTTTCATTTGTTAAAATTAACTATATTAGTTAACATGACCAATAAATAAATAGCATTTATTAATGTTAATTAATATTAAGCTAAAAAAAGTATTCATATAAAGTTTATGTACTGTGAATTAACATGAACATGAACACAGTTCATGTGGGTGTACAGCAATACACAATAAAGTGCTCTATAAACTCTTCATTCTTTCAAAATATCTTTAAAAATCAAGTTGAGTATTTTAACGGGGTAATATATATATATTTATAACTGATCTTAAAATTATGGTTTTTAGATGTTTTGAAGAGATAACAATAACGTTTGTTTTGTTGTCAAAGTTTGTCATATTTTTTTATTATTATTATTTTATATTCAATAAATAACACTATGTAAATATTGTCTATCAATGAAGATAAATTGATCATGCTAAAAAGTTGTATTTTTTTAAATCTTTTGCTATGTGACTGAATAGGACAAGTTCATGGTACAGTTAAGTAAAAAATAAATAAAAAACAACAACTGCAAAATACGAACAATGAAAGACAAAGTGACCTTTTATATTTTCTCAAAATATCAGACTCTCAAAGATCAGACATATTTATGTAATTAAAATACATATGTGCATTTTTTGTTCAAAGATGGTCTGTAGGATGGCTCTCTACTCTGTCACCCTCTCTGCCTCTCACCCCTCCCCCCTGCAATAATGAGCTTCTCTGTGCCTGACTGAACGCACACACATACTGTAGAGACATTCACCAGAGTGACAGCAGGTTTCTGAGTTATTTTTTTAATTTTCTTTAATTCATTGAAGCTTGTATAAAATTTATATTTCCAGCACTTGCTCAGAATGATTAGATCTCTGTGTGAAAAAAGTTTTAAAGAGTTTGGATGCTGCACTTTAAAGATATAAAAAATTAGGGTTATGTTTTTTACTATATCTTTAAAAAATCACCACGTCAACACCGTTCGAGATATCCTAAATCCGCTCGCAATTTAACATCTTCAGAATCTTCTCTTCATGTTAAAAAAGTTTGGTGTGAACAGCTGGTTGTTCTTAGGAGTAGTGTGAATTTGTTTACTACCTGATTTTTCAAAAAATCCACCTTCAAATCAAAATAGCCGGCTTTCTGTTGGTCTTAGCTAATGAGTTTGATTTAGAAAGTTGTCCAGATTGATGAGAACAATATATGTACAGAGTTTGGTGACTGTAGGAAAAACTAACCCCCCAACTTTTGTCAAAAGATGGCGCTATAGAGTGCCTGCTCCACGCCCATTTATGACCTTTTGCCAGTGTTTAACTATCATTAATATTGATGTGTGTGTTGAGTTTCATGAAATTCTAAGCATCTTATCTGCCTCGAAAAGACAGGAATCTAATTTTAAAGTTTGACACGTTGCCATGGCAACAGCATTTGATTTATCATCGACCCCTTTACATATTGTTATCGGCCGTGTTTTGACATGATTTTGATGAAGTTTAAAGAAAATCGAGTAAAGTTAAGAGGCTGATTTCAAAGCATTTTGAAAATGACACGTTTCCTGCTGCCAGTTGGTGGCGCTATAACTTTGACTCATAATAGTCACATTTATGGAATCGGCATCATACAAGGAACAAACTGGTGAAGTTTCATCAGAATCAGGCAATGTGTGCAACAGTTATTAGACACTTCCTGTTTCTCATTTCTCGCCATAACTTTGTCGCCTTGCCACGGCCAAACCGTTCGAGATATCAAAAATCTCCTCGCAATTTAGCGTCCCCAATGTCTTGAGATCATGCTGACCGAGTTTGGTGACAATCCCATGGAATTCCTGGGAGGAGTACGTTAAATTCCAGAGCATGCGCTTTTTAAACAGCCCTAAATATCTCACTTCCTGTTGCGTGGAGCCCATGACATAGAGTACAAAAGTTGTTCAGCTCGATGAGTTCTATATGTGTACCGAGTTTCATATGAGTACGTGCAAGTATGTGTGCGCAGTACATCAAGTTTTCAAACTGTGTTCCAGGGGGCGCTGTAGATGCCCTGAACCACGCCCGGGTCCCAGCCTCTGTGGCGTCCGGACGACGGCAGATTCCAACGTGTGTGCAAATTTTCAAGAGTTTTTGAGTATGTTAAGGCCCCCAAAAGTGCCCCAACGGTTGAAAAAAAAAAAAAAAAAAAAAAAAAAAAAAACAAATAAGAATCCTTAGAAGAACAATAGGGCCTTCGCCCTTTTGGGCTCGGGCCCTAATTAAAGCTGCGAGCAGCGATGAACGGGCCCTCGCACCCGGGCTCACCGCCGACTGGTGGCTTCAGGAAAACAGCAAACGGTGGGCAGTATGCTTTTAATACAGTAAATGTAGGAGAAATATGTCAAAGTCACTTAAATGTGCCAAACTTGCCGCTGCCAGCTGGTGGCGCTATGCCTATAACTGATTATTGGCATGTAGATGTGTTCAGGCCAGCACTATTATCAAACATATGAAGTTTGGTGCAGATTGACCTTGGCATGTTTGAGTTAGTGAAATATATGAGATATCCTGCTGCCAACAGGTGGTGCTATGATAATATCTGAATATTGGTCTTTAGGTGTCTTCAGGCCAGGACTCTTACCAAACCTGTGAATTTTCTGGCAGATCAGACATTTTCAGGCTAAGTTATAACCACTTCTATGTCTATGCAGAAACATCAAACTTTGTCAGGCCACCACGGACATGCCCTTTAATGAAAACTCAAGATCTTCACAATTTAACATCTCTAAGGCTTCAAGATCAGACTGACCAAATATAATGTTGATTTAACTAAATGCAATCAATGCAAGGACTTCAGATAAATACCAACTGTGAACCAGTATGCTACAAATGATGATAAGAACATGATTCATGATGATAGCAAAATGTTATTATTGCTTCCTTTACAAACACCACTTCTGCTTAAATGTCATTGTTACCTATCAGTACAATTTTTGTGTGGATATTGCTTTGCTGGTGACTCCTGTTATAAGACATCACTCTTAAGTGCTACATAACTAAGAATCAATAAGGAAGACAGTGCCCAGTTGGCACATGCATTCACAGTAATCCTCTGCTAGTTTGGATTTTAAGTTTACAGAATTGAAAGGGTTACACTTTAAAATCAACACACAGACACATACACACAAAATATAAAATGTTGCCATCCAGTTTCATTTGTTAAAATTAACTATATTAGTTAACATGACCAATAAATAAATAGCATTTATTAATGTTAATTAATATTAAGCTAAAAAAAAGTATTCATATAAAGTTTATGTACTGTGAATTAACATGAACATGAACACAGTTCATGTGGGTGTACAGCAATACACAATAAAGTGCTCTATAAACTCTTCATTCTTTCAAAATATCTTTAAAAATCAAGTTTAGTATTTTAACGGGGTAATATATATATATTTATAACTGATCTTAAAATTATGGTTTTCAGATGTTTTGAAGAGATAACAGTAACGTTTGTTTTGTTGTCAAAGTTTGTCATAATTTTTTATTATTATTATTTTATATTCAATAAATAACACTATGTAAATATTGTCTATCAATGAAGATAAATTGATCATGCTAAAAAGTTGTATTTTTTTAAATCTTTTGCTATGTGACTGAATAGGACAAATTCATGGTACAATTAAGTAAAAAATAAATAAAAAAACAACAACTGCAAAATACGAACAATGAAAGACAAAGTGACCCTTTATATTTTCTCAAAATATCAGACTCTCAAAGATCAGACATATTTATGTAATTACAATACATATGTGCATTTTTTGTTCAAAGATGGTCTGTAGAATGGCTCTCTACTCTGTCACCCTCTCTGCCTCTCACCCCTCCCCCCTGCAATAATGAGCTTCTCTCAGCATGACTGAACGCACACACATACTGTAGAGACATTCACCAGAGTGACAGCAGGTTTCTGAGTTATTTTTTTAATTTTCTTTAATTCATTGAAGCTTGTATAAAATTTATATTTCCAGCACTTGCTCAGAATGATTAGATCCCTGTGTGAAAAAAGTTTTAAAGAGTTTGGATGCTGCACTTTAAAGATATAAAAAATTAGGGTTATGTTTTTTACTACATCTTTAAAAAATCACCACGTCAACACCGTTCGAGATATCCAAAATCCGCTCGCAATTTAACATCTTCAGAATCTTCTCTTCATGTTAAAAAAGTTTGGTGTGAACAGCTGGTTGTTCTTAGGAGTAGTGTGAATTTGTGTACTACCTGATTTTTCAAAAAATCCACCTTCAAATCAAAATAGCCGGCTTTCTGTTGGTCTTAGCTAATGAGTTTGATTTAGAAAGTTGTCCAGATTGATGAGAACAATATAAGTACAGAGTTTGGTGACTGTAGGAAAAACTAACCCCCCAACTTTTGTCAAAAGATGGCGCTATAGAGTGCCTGCTCCACGCCCATTTATGACCTTTTGCCAGTGTCTAACTATCATTAATATTGATGTGTGTGTTGAGTTTCATGAAATTCTAAGCATGTTATCTGCCTCGAAAAGACAGGAATGTAATTTTAAAGTTTGACACGTTGCCATGGCAACAGCATTTGATTTATCATCGACCCCTTTACATATTCTTATTGGCCGTGTTTTGACATGATTTTGATGAAGTTTAAAGAAAATCGATTAAAATTAAGAGGCTGATTTCAAAGCATTTTGAAAATGACACGTTTCCTGCTGCCAGTTGGTGGCGCTATAACTTTGACTCATAATAGTCACATTTATGAAATCGGCATCATACAACGAACAAACTGGTGAAGTTTCATCAGAATCAGGCAATGTGTGCAACAGTTATTAGACACTTCCTGTTTCTCATTTCTCGCCATAACTTTGTCGCCTTGCCACGGCCAAACCGTTCGAGATATCAAAAATCTCCTCGCAATTTAGCGTCCCCAATGTCTTGAGATCATGCTGACCGAGTTTGGTGACAATCCTATAGAAATCCTGGGAGGAGTACGTTAAATTCCAGAGCATGCGCTTTTTAAACAGCCCTAAATATCTCACTTCCTGTTGCGTGGAGCCCATGACATAGAGTACAAAAGTTGTTCAGCTCGATGAGTTCTATATGTGTACCGAGTTTCATATCAATACGCGCAAGTATGTGTGCGCAGTACATCAAGTTTTCAAACTGTGTTCCAGGGGGCGCTGTAGAGGCCCTGAACCACGCCCGGGTCCCAGCCTCTGTGGCGTCCGGACGACGGCAGATTCCGACGTGTATGCAAATTTTCAAGAGTTTTTGAGTATGTTAAGGCCCCCAAAAGTGCCCAAACGGTTGAAAAAAAAAATAAAAAAAAATAAAATTAAAGCTGCAAGCAGCGTTGACCGGGCCCTCGCCGTCTGGCAGTCGCCATCCCGATAACATCAGGAAAACGGTGCCCAGTTGGCACATGCATTCACAGTAACCCTTTGGACTAACCCTAACTGTCTCTCCTCCTGTCTGACTCTTTCTCTTGCCACCCATCCCCCCTCCTTACACTCAGCCACTTACCACACAAACACACACATAGAGTGCAGAACAGAGTGAGATCAGATATGTTTTTTAATTTTCTTTCATTCGTGGAGTTTTGTATAATTATGAAATGAACTGTGCTTAATCAGAATGAATAGTTATTTGTATGAAAATTTTTTCAAAGCGTTAGGATGCTGCACTTTAAATATATAATAAATCATTGAAAATTGAAAATGAAATTCTAGGCACGCTATCTGCCTCAAAAACACAGGAAACAAATATTTGAATGTATTTTGTATTTTTATTTATTTGCCATGGCAACAGCATTTGATGCATCAGGGACGCCTTTACAGACTCTCATCGGCCGTGTTTTTACATCATTCTGATGAAGTTTGAAGAAAATAGAGTACAAATATATTGTTCGTTGTTCGTTCGTGTGTTAGTTCATTAACCATTGTTAACAAAAGAGACCCTATTTTAAATAGTTACCATGTTTTATGATCTACAACCATTTTTAAATATTATTTTAATGATCTATAAGCATCTGTGAAATAATTATAAACAAATATATTAAAAATAAATACATATTAACTTAGTTGATGTATTTGTTTCTCATTCTAATTAGGTGAACTGAGCAGTATAGTGTCATACTTATAAGATTTTTTATTCTATCAGTGAGATTGTATATATGTATATAAATCATATAATTTTTCCTTAAAAGATTAAAAAAAGATTTTAATGCTCTTTAAGCACCTATACAAAATAATTATGTAAAAGTACACTGACAGTACAGTATATATCAACTGATTCTATGGATTATTTTCATTCTTATACACTGAGAATGAGCTAAATAGCATTAGAGGTCAAACGATTCCTTATCTTATGAGGACCTCTAGTGTTCATCCCTGGTATTAGAGCTTTAATCAGACGAATTTATTTGACACTTTTAATGTTTTTGGGGCCTCTGAGCATGATAACATTTTGAAACTACACGTATTTCCTAAGAATTTCTTGTTCTTTATATGTAAAAAGTTTTGATGAGTTAGAATAATGCAATTTAAAGATATATGTAAATAACTCTCCATCTTTTTTACTGTTACTTTCATAAATCACCACATCAACACCGTTCAAGATATCCCAAAGCCGTTCACATTTTAACATCTTCAGTATCTTGGCATCATGTTGACAAAGTTTGGTGTCTGATTCTGCTATGAGTGATATGAATTTATTCACAGCTATATTTTTCCAAAAATCCACATTCAAATCAAAATAGCTGACTTCCTGTTGGTCGAAGCTAATGGGTGTAAATTTTTTGCAAAAAAAAATCTGGTGATCAAAAATTATTAGGCTGTAGTTAAGAACTGTTAGTTTTATGGACAGTTAGAATGTTTTGTATATGCAGACAAGGGCTTTATGATGGGCCTGATTTGAATTTAGAAAAAACAAAAAAATTCTTAAACATGTTTGAAGTTCTTAATAGATTTCACTGTTGCACATTTAGTCTTTTTATTTTTTTACAGTAATGTGCATTTTGCAGTTTGTTTACATGGTGTACATTGGATGCACATATTTATGACTTCTTGTTACAGTATTCATTTAAAATAAAAGTTGTTTAAAATAAACAACTGTGTGCACCCTATTATTAATGTAGATGTGTATTTCAGTAATAAACTTAAGTAGGGCAGTTTTAAGTTACCAGCATTTATATCAAAATATGGATCCCATGTCTGCAAAACTAACATTTTAAATGAAATATTGATAGCTAATCGATATCGAATCGAATTGAATCAAATCGAAACCATAAAAATAACAATCGAATCGAATTGCCAAATTGGTCACAATACCCAGCCCTAATTCACATCCTAATGAATAAACAACCAAGAGTTTAAATATTCCCTTCTATCTCCTCCTTTCTGACTCTCTCTTTCCACCCATCCCCCCTCCCCACTCTCACCCTAACACTCAAAAAACACACACCCACTTACCACGCACACACATAAGTGCAGAGCAGAGAGGGATCAGATTTGTTTTTTAATTTTCATTAATTCATAGATCTTTGTATAATTATGAAATGAACGGTGTCTGATCAGAATGACTAGTAGTCTGTATGAAAAAAGTTTCAAAGACTTTGGATGCTGCACTTTAAAGATATAATAAAATTACGGCTATCTTTTTTTACTCCGATTTCAATCAATCACCACATCAACACCGTTCAAGATATCCTAAATCTGCTCGCAATTTAGAATCTTCAGAATGTTGGCATCATGTCAAAAAAGTTTGGTGTGAATTGGTTGGTTTTCCCGAGAGAAGTATATAAAATTCCACAGCCTGATTTTTCCAAATATCCACATTCAAATCAAAATAGCCGACTTCCTGTCAATCGTAGCTAATGGGTGTAAATTAGAAATGTTTCTGGCTTGATGAGATCAATAAATGTACTGAGTTTGGTGACTGTAGGACAAACTAAACCCCCAACTTTTGTCAAAAGGTGGCGCTATGGAGCGCCTGCTCCACGCCCATTTATGGGCTTTTATCAGTGTCTAAATATCATTAATACAGATGTGTGTGTTGAGTTTCATGAAATTCCAAGTATTTTAAGTGGCTCGAAAACACAAAAAACTAAAGTTAAAGTTTGACACGTTGCCATGTCAACATGATAAAAGTTATCGATAATGCCCTTCACAGATTCTCATCGGCCGTGTTTCGACATTATTGGGATGAAGTTTCAAGCAAATTGAGTAAAATTAAGAGGTTGATTTAAAAGCATTTAGAAAACGTTGCGCTTTCTGCTGCCAGTTGGTGGCGCTATAACTTTGACTCATAATAATCACATCTCTGTGATCGGCATCAGACGACGAACAACCTGCTGAAGTTTGGTCAAAATCAGACAAAGTATGTCAAAGTTATTAGGCACTTCCTGTTTCTCATTTCTCGCCATAACTTTGTCGGCCCGCCACGGCCAAACCGTTCGAGATATCAAAAATCCCCTGGCAATTTTGCGTCCCCAATGTCTTGAGGTCATGCTGACCGAGTTTGGTGGCCATCGGTGGATAGGCCTAGGAGGAGTATATCAAATTCCATTGCATGCGCTTTTTAGACATCCCTGAATAGCTGACTTCCTGTTTGGTGAAGCATGGACTGTGAGCACGAAAGTTGTTCGGCTCGATGAGGTCTATATGTGTATGAATTTTGGTGACTGTAGGTCAACCGGTGTGTGCTCCAGGGCCACTTAAATGTCGCAATGTTTAACGCTGTGCCACGCCCCCCCCAGGTGACCCCCCCATGTCAAAGTTTGTCCGGCCCTGATGGCCGCAGGTTCCAATGTGTGTGCAAAGTTTCAAGAGTTTTCGTGTATGTTAAGGGCCCCAAAATCCCCCAAAACATTGAAAAAAAAATAATAATAATAATAATTAAAGCTGCAAGCAGCGATGACCGGGCCCTCGCCATATGCGCAGTCACCATCCCGATAGCATCAGGAAAACGGTGCCCAGTTGGCACATGCATTCTGTCATGTATCTGGTCTGTCTTCTCATCATGAACTCTTGCACACACATTCTGGACTGCAATCCCCATAAGCCACTGCACCAATCACTGCACACAGCTGCTCCTCGTTTTCCACCGAACTGATTGCTGCAAACACCTGTTTCACATTTACCCACATGCATTTAAGCCACTCACACACACAGCCACCTTGCAAAGTCTTATCGTTCCATATGGTCGTAATTCTAAGCGTTTTTCTCTGTGTTGGATTATCTGTGTATGACTCTGGACTGTGTACCCCGTTGACGATTCCTGCTTCCTGCCATTGCGACCATTCCCTGTCTATCGAACTGTTTCCCGGATTACCTACGTTGTTCCTGTTTTCTGGTGATTATTCTGGCCTGTTGACGATTCAAATAAATGCTGCAAATGGATCCGCACGTCTCAGTCTGACTCCATGTGACACATTCATAGTAACCCTCTGCCACTTTGGATTTAAAGTTTACAGAATTGAAAGGGTTAATTAAAATCAACACACAGACACATACACACAATATTTAAAATTTTGACATCCAGTTTAATTTGTTAACATTAACTATATTAGTTAACATGAACAATAATTAAATAGCATTTATTAATGTTAATTAATATTAAGCTAAAAAAAAGTATTCATATATTATTAAAAGGTACATTAGTACATTTATTTATATTTGTTAAAAATATTTGTGGGTTCATGTATTAATAATACATTATAAGGGTATTCTTAAGGCATTATAATGAATGCATAATAAATTATAAAAAACCTTATAATATGTTGTATCATCTCATGAGAATTCATAAGAACAGTTTTAATGTATTAGAATTTTTTTTTTTTTATTATAGCTTTTATGAGTATGATTACCTCCTCATAGTTATAATGTATAAGTCTCATATTTTGCCATCTTACTGATGTCACTTTACTTAAAGCATACAAAGATCACTTATAAGTAATAATAATAATAATTCTCAAATAGCCATAAGATCAGGTATCAGATCAGATGAATGTATAATATGATCAGTTTAATTATTTTGATGGTACCCGTTAGACAGCTTTTTATAAGTAACTCTGCAACTGCATGTCAGCTAGCAGTAATTATTATTTGTTGTGGTAAATATATGCTAACACTGTATTTAGACAGTTCCCCAAAAGACAAACTGATTATAAGTAACTTTGCAAGAACATGAACCTTCTACTTAGCCTAACATTAAACTAAGTCTACACTGTAAGGAGTGTTAGTTGGTGAGAGTTAGTTGTTAATAGTCAATAGAATAGAATATAATGTAAAAAATAAATCTAATGTGATATAGTCCATTACAAATGAAGTAGGTTTAAAATGGTGTCTACTGTGTGTTATAAATAATCATAATCTTAAAAGTTATAACCTCTAATATTTAAGTATTATAATGTATGATAATTGTTGTTATGAATATTCATTGGATGATATAATATACGTTTTTTTATAATGCATTATGCGTTCATTATAATGCCTTAGAAATACCCTTATAATAGGGGCTTCATAGAAAGTGTTACCAAATCAGTGAGAGACAAACAAAACATTTCATAATTTTTCATTAAAAAAATAACTAATTTTTTTATGCTTTTTAGTGTTTATTTTAAAAATAGGTAAAAGTATTGTGACAGTACAGTACATAACAACTCCAAATAAATCTATGCATTCGTTTCTTTGTTGCACATTGAGAATGAACAGAATAGGATTAGAGGTAAAAATATTCCTTATCATGCGAGGACCTCTGGTGTTCATCCCTTGTATTACAGTCTTCATTTCTCCCTCTCTCACTTCTGGATACTTTTAATGTTTTTGGGGCCTCTGAGCATGATACAATTTTGATACCAAGCGTATTTTCTAAGAATGATTTGTTCTTCATATATACAAAGTTTTGAAGAGTTGGTATTAGGCACTTTAAAGATATAGAAAAATTAATGCAACTTTTTTTACTGTGACTTTTAAAAAATCACCACATCAACACCGTTCAAGATATCCAAAATCCGCTCACAATTTAGCATTTTGAGTATATTCTTATCATGTTGACAAAGTTTGGTGTGAACTTCTTGTTTCTGCTTTGTTTAGTATGATTTTATTTACAGCCTGATTTTTCCAAAAATCCACATTCAAATAAAAATACCCAACTTCTTGTTTATTATAGCTAATAAGTGTTAATTAGAAAGTTGTCCGGCTTGATGAGACCAATATATGTACCGAGTTTGGTGACTGTAGGCAAAACTAAACCCCCAACTTTTGTCAAAAGGTGGCGCTATAGAGTGCCTCCTCCACGCCCATTTATGGGCTTTTATCAGTGTCTAAATATCATTAATACAGATGTGTGTGTTGAGTTTCATGAAATTCCAAGTATTTTAAGTGGCTCGAAAACGCAAAAAACTAAACTTAAAGTTTGACACGTTGCCATGGCAACATGATAAAAGTTATCGATAATGCCCTTCACAGATTCTCATCGGCCGTGTTTCGACATTATTGGGATGAAGTTTCAAGCAAATTGAGTAAAATTAAGAGGCTGATTTAAAAGCATTTAGAAAACGTTGCGCTTTCTGCTGCCAGTTGGTGGCGCTATAACTTTAACTCATAATAGTCACATCTCTGTGATTGGCATCAGACGGTGAACAAACTGCTGAAGTTTGGTCAAAATCAGACAAAGTGTGTTAAAGTTATTGGATACTTCCTGTTTCTCATTTCTCGCCATAACTTTGTCGCCCCGCCACGGCCAAACCGTTCGAAATATCAAAATTCCCCTGGCAATTTTGCGTCCCCAATGTCTTGAGATCATGCTGACCGAGTTTGGTGGCCATCGGTGGATACACCTAGGAGGAGTATATCAAATTCCATTGCATGCGCTTTTTAGACATCCCTGAATAGCTGACTTCCTGTTGGGCGAAGCACTGACTTTGAGCATGAAAGTTGTTCGGCCCGATGAGTTCTATATGTGTATGAATTTTGATAAATGTAGGTCAACCGGTGTGTGCTCCAGTGTCCCTCAAAAGTAAAAATTTTTAATGCTGTGCCACGCCCCCCCCAGGTGACCCCCCCATGTCAAAGTTTGTCCGGCCCTGATGGCCGCAGGTTCCAATGTGTGTGCAAAGTTTCAAGAGTTTTCGTGTATGTTAAGGGCCCCGAAATGACCCAAAACATTGATGAAATAATAATAATAATAATAATAATAATCCTTAGAAAAACAATAGGGCCTTCGCCCTTTTGGGCTCGGGCCCTAATAATAATCCTTAGAAAAACAATAGGGCCTTCGCCCTTTTGGGCTCGGGCCCTAAAAATAAGAACCCTTAGAAGAACAATAGGGCCTTCGCCCTTTTGGGCTCGGGCCCTAATAAACGGAGCAATTCCAATAGGGTCCTCGCACTGTAGTGCTCGGGCCCTAATTAAAGCTGCAAGCAGCGATGACCGGGCCCTCGCCGTCTGCGCAGTCGCCATCCCGATAGCATCAGGAAAACGGTGCCCAGTTGGCACATGCATTCACAGTAACCCTTTGGACTAACCCTAACTGTCTCTCCTCCTCTCTGACTCTTTCTCTTACCACCCATCCCCCCTCCTTACACTCAACCACTTACCACACAAACACACACATTGAGTGCAGAGCAGAGTGAGATCAGATATGTTTTTTTATTTTCTTTCATTCGTGGAGTTTTGTATAATTATGAAATGAACTGTGTTTGATCAGAATGAATAGTTATTTGTATGAAAAAAGTTTCAAAGAGTTAGGATGCTGCACTTTAAATATATAATAAATCATTGAAAATTGAAAATGGAAAATGAAATTCTAAGCACGCTATCTGCCTTAAATATCACAGGAAACAAATATTTGAATGTATTTTTTATTTTTATTTATTTGCCATGGCAACAGCATTTGATGCATCAGGGCTTTTACATTATTCTGATGAAGTTTGAAGAAAATAGAGTACAAATATATTGTTGGTTGT
Source organism: Garra rufa (assembly GCF_049309525.1). Lineage (NCBI taxonomy): Eukaryota > Metazoa > Chordata > Actinopteri > Cypriniformes > Cyprinidae > Garra > Garra rufa. The sequence continues at coordinate 72,133,507 of NC_133362.1, forward strand.
TTGTTCGTGTTTGTTAGTTCATTAACCATTGTTAACAAAAGAGACCCTATTTTAAATAGTTACCATGTTTTATGGTCTACAAGCATTTTTAAATATTATTTTAATAATCTATAAGCATCTGTGAAATAATTATAAACAAATATATTAAAAATAAATACATATTAACTTAGTTGATTTTTTTTGGCCTTTTTGTATTTGTTTCTCATTCTAATTAAGTGAACTGAGCAGTATAGTTTCATACTTATAAGATTTTTTGTTCTACCAGTGAGAGTGTATATGTATTTAAATCATATAATTTTTCCTTAAAAGATAAAAAAAAGATTTTAATGTTCTTTAAGCACCTATACAAAATAATTATGTAAAATTACACTGACAGTACAGTATATATCAACTGATTCTATGGATTATTGTCATTCTTATACACTGAGAATGAGCTAAATAGCATTAGAGGTCAAACGATTCCTTATCTTATGAGGACCTCTAGTGTTCATCCCTGGTATTAGAGCTTTAATCTGACAAATTTAAATGACACTTTTAATGTTTTTGGGGCCTCTGAGCATGATAACATTTTGAAACTACACGTATTTCCTAAGAATTTCTTGTTCTTTATATGTAAAAAGTTTTGATGAGTTAGAATAATGCAATTTAAAGATATATGAAAATAACTCTTCATATTTTTTATTGTTACTTTCATAAATCACCACATCAACACTGTTCAAGATATCCCAAAGCCATTCACAATATAGGGAACATTTTCCCTATATTCTGATGATGATGATAAGAACATGTAATTCATGATGATAACAAAATGTTATTATTGCTTGCTTTACGTCCACCACTTCTGCTTAAATGTCATCGTTACCTATCTGTACAATTTGTGTGTGGATATTGCTTTGCAGGTGACTCCTGTTATAAGACATCACTTTTAAGCGCTACATAACTAAGAAAGAATCAATTAGGAAAACGGTGCCCAGTTGGCACATGCATTCACAGTAACCCTCAGTCAGTTGGATTTAAAGTTTACTGAATTGAAAGGGTTAAACTTTAAAATCAACACACAGACACATACACACAATATATAAAATTGCCAACCAGTTTCATTTGTTAACATTAACTATATTAGTTAACATGAACAATAATTAAATAGTATTTATTAATGTTAATTAATATTAAGCTAAAAAAAGTATTCATATATTGTTTAATGGTAAAATAGTATATTTTAACATTAGTATATGTACTGTGAATTAACATGAACATGAACACAGTTCATGTGGGTGTACAGCAATACACAAAGTGCTCTATAAACGCTTCTTTCTTTCAAAATATCTTTAAAAATCAAGTTGAGTATTGTAATGGGGCGATATATATATATAACTGATCTTAAAATGGTAAAATTTTCAGATGTTTTGAACAGATAACAGCAAAGTTTGTTTTGTTGACAAAGTTTGTCTTGAAACTGTTAATTAAAATGTTATATTCAATAAATAACACTATGAAAATAAATGTCTATCAATGAAGATAAACCGCTCATGCTAAAAAGTTGTATTTTTCTTAATCTTTTGCTATGTGACTGAATAGGACAAGTTCATGGTACAGTTCAGTAAAAAATAAATAAAAAAACAACAACTGCAAAATACAAACAATGAAAGACTTAGTGACCCTTTATATTTTCTCAAAATATCAGACTCTCAAAGATCAAACATATTTATGTAACATCAATGTGCATTTTTTCCTCAAAGATGGTCTTTAGCAAGACAGCATGTTCTACTCTCTCTCCCTCTCTCCCTTTCACCCCTCCCCCTTCAGTCTCTCTTCAGTCACTTAATGGTGACTGAACACAGACACTCAAGGCAGAGTGACAGCAGGCTTCTGATTTCTTTTTTTAATTTTCTTTAATTCGTAGAAGCTTGAATTAAATTGATATTTACAGCACTTGCTCAGAATGATAAGATCTCTGTGTGAAAAAAGTTTTAAATAGTTAAGATGCTGCACTTTAAAGATATAGAAAATGACGGTTATACATCTTTAAAAAATCACCACGTCAACACCGTTCAAGATATCCCAAAACCGCTCGCAATTTAACATCTTCAGAATCTTCTCTCCATGTTAAAAAAGTTTGGTGTGAACAGCTTGTTCTTCTTAGGAGGAGTATAAATTTGTTTACAGCCTGATTTTTCCAAAAATCCACATTCAAATCAAAATAGCCGGCTTCCTGTTGGTGTTAGCTAATGAGTTTAATTTAGAAAGTTGTCCAGATTGATGAGAACAATATATGTACAGAGTTTGGTGACTGTAGGAAAAACTAACCCCCCAACTTTTGTCAAAAGATGGCGCTATAGAGTGCCTGCTCCACGCCCATTTATGACCTTTTGCCAGTGTCTAACTATCATTAATATTGATGTGTGTGTTGAGTTTCATGAAATTCTAAGCATGTTATCTGCCTCGAAAAGACAGGAATCTAATTTTAAAGTTTGAGACGTTGCCATGGCAACAGCATTTGATTTATCATCGACCCCTTTACATATTCTTATCGGCCGTGTTTTGACATGATTTTAATGAAGTTCAAAGAAAATCAAGTAAAATTAAGAGGCTGATTTCAAAGCATTTTGAAAATGACACGCTTCCTGCTGCCAGTTGGTGGCGCTATAACTTTGACTCATAATAGTCACCTTTATGGAATCGGCATCATACAACGAACAATCTGGTGAAGTTTCATCAGAATAAGGCAATGTGTGCAACAGTTATTAGACACTTCCTGTTTCTCATTTCTCGCCATAACTTTGTCGCCTTGCCACGGCCAAACCGTTCGAGATATCAAAAATCCCCTCGCAATTTAGCGTCCCCAATGTCTTGAGATCATGCTGACCGAGTTTGGTGACAATCGTATGGAAATCCTGGGAGGAGTACGTTAAATTCCAGAGCATGCGCTTTTTATACAGCCCTAAATATCTCACTTCCTGTTGCATTGAGAAAATGACATAGAGTACAAAAGTTGTTCAGCTCAATGAGTTCTATATGTGTACCGAGTTTCATATGTGTACGTTCAAGTATGTGTGCTATATGGCCCTCAAAATTCCAGGGGGCGCTGTAGAGTCCCCTTGCCACGCCCCGGTACCAGCCTCTGTAGCGTCCTGATGGCCGCAGATTCCGACATGTGTGCAAATTTTCAAGAGTTTTTGAGTATGTTAAGACCCCCTTAAGTGCCCGGAAGGTTAACAAAAAAAAAAAAAAAAAAAAAAAAAATAAGAATCCTTAGAAGAACAATAGGGCCTTCGCCCTTTTGGGCTCGGGCCCTAATAATAATAATAATAATAATAATAAACGGAGCAGATTCAATAGGGTCCTCACACCATCGGTGCTCGGGCCCTAATAAACGAAGCAGATCCAATAGGGTCCTCACACCATCGGTGCTCGGGCCCTAATAAACGGAGCAGATTCAATAGGGTCCTCACACCATCGGTGCTCGGGCCCTAATAAGAATCCTTAGAAGAACAATAGGGCCTTCGCCCTTTTGGGCTCGGGCCCTAATTAAAGCTGCGAGCAGCGATGAACGGGCCCTCGCTCCCGGGCTCACCGCCGACCGGTGGCTTCAGGAAATCAGCAAACGGTGGGCAGTATGCTTTTAATCCAGTAAATATAGAAAAAATCTGTCATAAGTCATTTAAATGTGCCAAACTTGCCGCTGCCAGATGGTGGCGCTATGCCTGTAACTAATTATTGGCATGTAGATGTGTTCAGGCCAGCACTATTATCAAACATATGAAGTTTGGTGCAGATTGACCTTGGTATGTTTGAGTTAGTGAAAGGTATGATATATCCTGCTGCCAACAAGTGGCGCTATGATAATATCTGAATATTAGTCTTTAGGTGTCTTCAGGCCAGGACTCTTACCAAACCTGTGAATTTTGTGGCAGATCAGACATTTTATGGCTAAGTTATAACAACTCAATGAAAACTCAAGATCTTCACAGTTTAACATCTCTAAGGCCTCAAGATCAGACTGACCAAATATAATGTTGATTTAATTAAATGCAATCAATGCAAGGACTTCAGATAATGCCAACTGTGAACCAATATGCTAAATTTTCCCTATACTCTGATGATGATGAAAAGAACATGATTCATGATGATAACAAAATGTTATTATTGCTTGCTTTACGTCCACCACTTCTGCTTAAATGTCATTGTTACCTATCTGTACAAATTTTGTGTGGATATTGCTTTGCTGGTGACTCATCCTGTTATAAGACATCACTCTTAAGCGCTACATAACTAAGAATCAATAAGGAAGACGGTGCCCAGTTGGCACATGCATTCACAGTAACCCTCTGCTAGTTTGGATTTTAAGTTTACAGAATTGAAAGGGTTAGACTTTAAAATCAACACACAGACACATACACACAAAATATAAAATGTTGCCATTCAGTTTTATTTGTTAGCATTAACTATATTAGTTAACATGACCAATAAATAAATAGCATTTATTAATGTTAATTAATATTAAGCTAAAAAAGTATTCATATATAGTTTATGTACTGTGAATTAACATGAACATGAACACAGTTCATGTGGGTGTACAGCAATACACAATAAAGTGCTCTATAAACGCTTCATTCTTTCAAAATATCTTTAAAAACAAGTTGAGTATTGAAAGGGGCGATATATATATATATATATATATATATAACTCATCTTAAAATTTTATAATTTTCAGATGTTTTGAACAGATAACAGCAAAGCTTGTTTTGTTGTCCAAGTTTGTCTTGAAATTGTTAATTTAAATTTTATATTCAATAAATAACACTATGAAAATAAATGTCTATCAATGAAGATAAATCGCTAATGCTAAAAGTTGCATTTTTCTTAATCTTTTGCTATGTGACTGAATAGGACAAGTTCATGGTATAGTTCAGTAAAAAAAAAATAAAAAATAAAAAAACAACTGCAAAATACAAACAATGAAAGACTTAGTGACCCTTTATATTTTCTCAAAATATCAGACTCTCAAAGATCAGACGTATTTATTTCGATTACACTATATATATATATATATATATATATATATATATATATATATATGTGCATTTCTCAAGGATGGTCTATAGCAAGATAGCATGTTTCACTTTCTACCCCTCTCTCCCTTTCACCCCTCCCCCCTTTAGTCACTCTAACTGTAATTCTGCAGTGACTGAACACAGACAGGCAGAGTGAGGTTTCTGAGTTCTTTTTTTAATTTTCTTTAATTCATAGAAGCTTGTATAAATTTTTTATTTACAGCACTTGCTCAGAATGATTAGATCTCTGTGTGAAAAAAGTTTTAAAGAGTTTGGATGCTGCACTTTAAAGATATAAAAATTGCCAAAGATAACTGTATTTCAAGTCATCCTGGCGGGGTATTGGGTAAAGTTTTCAACCAGCAATGATCGCGCCTCGGACAAACCTCACAGGCTACAATATTGCCTCTGCGAAAGAATGCCGGCGACGGTCGTGACCTTTTTCTGCACCTACGTGGACGTGAACCGACAAGGTGGTAGCAAGCTTTAAACTGCCGCACAAACAGTCTCCTGCCACGGGTTGCTGCACCGTGTTTCTACGGAACAGATTAGAGGTGTGTAAAAGACGGCTCATTCACTATTCCCTCTGTGCTCAAAACAGCCTGCTGAAAGCACGGCAGCAGCAGCTGAAAAGGTCCGCAGCATGGCCTATCTCAGTCAGCAAGGGGACGGGGTGGCCGAGTGGTTAAGGCGATGGACTGCTAATCCATTGTGCTCTGTGCAATGGTTGGAGTCCCATTCTTGTCGTTCGGTTCCTTTGGCACTGCACCTTAATCCGGGTCCTGGGGACCCCATGCTAAACTTTTTGTGTGTCCTCCTTATCTAACACACTCAGTTCAGTTCTTTGAGTTCTCTACTAATGAACTGATGATCTGAATCAGGAGTGCTAAATAAAAAATGTCACGTAAAATGACGAGGTGGCCGAGTGGTTAAGGCGATGGACTGCTAATCCATTGTGCTCTGCACGCGTGGGTTCGAATCCCATCCTCGTCGTTCGGCTCCTTTAGCAGTAATCCTCGGTCCTGGGGACCCCACTCTGCGCTTTTTGTGTCTTCCTTATCTGACACACTCAGTTCAGTTCACTGAGTGCTCTACTAATGAGCTGATGGTCTGAATCGGGAGTGTTAAATAAAAGGACCACGGAAAGTGACGAGGTGGTCGAGTGGTTAAGGCGATGCAAGGCTAATCCGTTGTGCTAGGCACACCTTGGTTTGTGTGGGTTTGAATCCCGTCCTCTTCATTTGATGATTTAGCACCACTGAGAGCCCACCAGAACAGACAGGCCCAACCTGTTTACGATGGGTAGCGGTGAGCTGTGATTGTGCTGTAGTTTAATGATACCTGCAGCGAAGTCTTGAGAGCATATTGACAAAACAACAAATCTTCTGGCTCCGGCACGCTATGATCTGTAGACACCTCTTTGACGAGGACCAACAACCAGCCACTCCAACAAAACGAAGCAAAACTTTGTTTTTCAAGAAGCGTCCAGAGAGACAGGCAAAAACTGTCGAAGCTGACTGTATTTCAAATCATCCCGATGGGATATCGGGGAAAGTTTACAACCAGCAATGATCACACCTCAGATAAACCACACAAGCTACAACATTGCCTCTGCGATAGAATACCGGTGACGGTCGTGACCTTTTCTTGCAGCTACGTGGATGTGATCCGACAAGGTGATAGCAAGCTGGATGAGCCCCAGAGACAGATCATCAGTGAAGACCTCTTCACCTAGACGGCCATCGACGCAAGACTGTGAAAACCAGATCCTCTCCAATCTGACACTGTGGCAACATGGAACTTTTGCATCTACATTAAAATTAGTCTGTTTGTTCTTATTCTGAGGTCACCGTAGCCGCCATATCCATTCTGTATTCCGATTAGATGGTCACTGCAGTCCCCCGGATCCAGTCTGTACCAAGAGCAGATGGTGGATCAGCACCTTCAGCCGAATGTCAGCGGATACCATGTCAACTAGATGAGCCCCAGAGACAGATCATCAGTAAAGAATGAATCCACATGCCACAGCAAACTCGAGCTGGTGAAAATGTTCACCAAACACCCGCCGCTGACTTCTTTTAAAAGAAGCCAGCTTATTGAAGGTGCACAGGATAAACGCCCTGAGAAAGCTGTGCCTCGCAACCCTAAGAATGGCATAGGCGTTAGTGGACACCTGACGCGCGTGCAAAACACCAGCATTTCACACGTCCCTGGGTGGGCTCGAACCACCAACCTTTCGGTTAACAGCCGAACGCGCTAACCGATTGCGCCAAAGCTGGGGAACAATAGTCTGTTAAGGGGGGGGGGGGGAAGAAAAGGAAGGAGGAGGAAGGAGGGGAAGGAGGTGGAAAAAGAGAAAAAGAAAGAAAAGAGAGAGAAAAAAGGAAAAAATGAGAAAAGAAATGATCACAGGCTTCCCAGTTCATATTACACTGTTGCCATACATTGAAGTATTTACTGAATCCTTTATTTATCAGTAATTATCACATAAATGATGTCCAAATGAATGAAATTATTATTACAAATGACAAATTAATATTTTATTAGATTTATATGGCAATTTACTATGCTTCAGTATTTGTATTTCATCTTTGAAAGCATCTCTTTGTGCCAATTTTATGAGCGTGATGCTTGCATTTCTCATGTCTTCAACATTTATGGGTTTAACTTTCTTGTCTCTCGCTAGTTGCTGGATACGAGCGACAACTTTCAATGCAGTGTGCCATTTCGACAATCTACTGAATCTCTCTAGAAAATGATCATCATCATTTGCTACATTTGTTTGTAGCACTTGTGTTGTCCTGATTTCAGGGTCGCCAACCAGAAGCTCAGGAGTTGTCTTTGCTGTGACAATTTCTCTTTCCCAGAGAAACTTCGTTCCAGTGAGCCAATTTGAAGTGATCAGCTCTGACACCTTGAGGCCCCTGGAAGCGTGATCTGCAGGATTTTGTTCGGTGTCTATGTAGTGCCACTGTTCAGGGTTAGTCGCCTCTCTAATTCTTTGGACTCGATTCGCTACAAAAACGTGAAATCTACGGGCTTCATTGTTAATGTAGCCTAAGACTACTTTTGAATCGGTCCAGAAATATTCTTGGTCAATTTTGAGCTCCAGCTCCTCCTTTAACATGCTACTGACTGCTGAAGAGATCACCACAGCTGTTAACTCAAGCCTGGGTATAGTCACGATTTTGGTGGGCGCAACTCTTGCTTTGCCAATGACAAAAGAGCAGTGCACTTTATCTTCACTCAACACTCGAATATATGAGCACTGACCATAGCCATGGCTACTCGCATCTGAAAAGTGATGGAGTTCGATCCTCTGAACAGTCCCTAGGTGTTCAGGAGCAAAACATCTTGCTATCTGGAGATCGTGCAGGTTCTTCAACTCATTTAGCCAGCTACTCCATTGCGGCATTAACTCTCTGGGAAGTGGGTCATCCCACTTTGCCCCTAATAGAAGGAAGGGAGCCAAGAATCCTAACAGATCAAACACAGATGCGACGGTTGAGAGGATTCCTCGCCGTGTTGCTGGTTTCTCATCCAGTGTTACTTTAAATGAAAAGGTGTCACTATTTACACTCCACTTTACTCCCAACACAGTCTGGACTGGGAATTCATTTGAACCAAGCTCCACATCCTGAATTTCGCTGGCTCGTTCACTGACAGGGACAGACTCCATAACCCTTTTGTTGTTCGAGATGAACTTGTGTAGGCGCAATTTCCCTTTTGCACACACATTTCGGGCTTCTTGGACAAGTTTGATAGCAGTGTCCACATTTTTCACACTAATGAGCCCATCATCAATGTAGAAATTAGTTTTGATGAAACTGGCTGCTGCAGGATACTCTCTTTCGTTTTGACATGCAAGATACTTCATTCCATAATTCGCGCAGCCAGGAGATGATGCTGCTCCGAAAAGGTGGACTTTCATGCGATACTCCTTTGGCTCTGATCTTGTATCGCCATTTTCCCACCACAGGAACCGTAAGTAATCTCTGTCTTCCTGGCTTACATGGAACCTGTGAAACATCCTTTCCACATCACAGATAATGGTGATTGGATATTTGCGGAACCTGCAGAGTACGCCTGATTGTCCATTAGTGAGATCTGGTCCCGTTAGCAAGTGATCATTCAACGCCGTGCCACCATATTTAGCAGAGCAGTCGAACACAACTCTAATTTTCTCTGGCTTTCTAGGGTGATATACCCCCTGGTGAGGAATATACCAGACGTTTCCTACTTTGGGTTGGTGTTCAGCGCTCTCTGCATCACCATCCTTGAAGACACCTTCCATGAACTTTACATAATCATCCTTGAATTTCTGGTCTTTCTCAAATCTTCCTTTCAGACGCTTCAGTCGCACCAGAGCCAGCTGCTTATTTTCAGGTAACTGTGGGCGTGTCTTAAAGGGGAGGGGCATCTCAAGGTGTCCCTCTGAATTCTGATTAATTTTCTCATTTAGAAGTTGCGTGAACTGTATATCATCTTGTGATATGCTCCTTTCCCTTGGGCTTGTATCTCTAAAGTCTGATTCAAGGGCTCTGATGACTGAGGTAGGTGTTAGTATCGGGAGTTCCTTAACAGATACACGATGGCACAGGCCTGTAACTTCAGTCGACTTGGCAAACTGCGGTGGACAGCCAACTATGCTCCAACCCAAGTCTGTCTTGACTGCAAATGGTTCTTCATCACCTCCTGTGATGACTTGGCGTGGTGCCAAAGCTCTTGAGCAATCATAACCTATCAAGAGTCCGACCTTACAATTCAGCAGCGTTGGAATTTCCTGAGCAATTTCATTCAGATGACTCCACCTTCTAGCGGTTTCCAGAGTAGGAATGTGGGAAAGTTCAAGTGGAATGAAGTCTCTGGTATAGGCAGGTGGCAAACTGATTAGGCCATGGGAGTGAAACCCCCTAACTCTGAGCCCACAAACTCTTTCACTTTGAACAATTGAATCCTTTCCCATCATTGTGGTAAGCTTTAACTTTACTGGCTCTGAAATCACCCCCATCCTCTCACACAACTCTTGATCCACAAAGGTGTTGCTGCTTTGCGTATCCAAAAGAGCGTAAACTAAGGTCTCTCTATCAGGAGTGGAAGTTGAAGAAATCCATACAGGCACTATCATTGATGTACTCCCACCATCTCCACTGTCTACGCAACAGGAAAGAGAAGATGTGTTTTGTTCAGCTTGCATTGTGTGCGAAACTGTTACTGCTGTAGAAGAAGGACGGTCTTCATGAAGTGGTGTTGGATGATGTTTCTTGCATATACTACAAGTAGCTTTATTCCTTCAGTCCTTTGAATTGTGTCCTTTCCTAAGACAGCCAAAACATAGGTTATTGTCTTATATGAACTTTCTCTTGTCCTCCACAGACTTACTGGTGAACGTTTGGCATTTGTGGATGGAGTGGCTCTCTCCACAACACCTGCAAGTGACTGGGTTTGAACATGAAGGCAGAGTGTTAACTCTATTGGATCTGTTAGAATCAACTGAGTTGCTTACTCCAACACTGTATGATTTTGACACTATTCTTGATTTATCTGACGCTTTCACATTAGTGATGAACGCATTAGCCTTTGAGCGCTTGACTTCTCTAGATGGCTTTTCTTCAGAGAGCTTCAGGGCGTGAAAGGATGTTACAGGGTTGCATGCTATTTCTGCTTCCTGTGCCACAAAATCAGCAAACTCCTTGAAAGTAGGGTACTCTTCCGCTCGTTTCAGCTGCATTGTTACATGCCGATTCCAACGAGACGTCAGCCAATCAGGTAGTTTTTGAAGCATTTTCTGATTTTCTTCACAGTCGTTTAACACCTGAAGCCCTTTGATGTGTGGCATAGCATTGCTGCATGCTGTCATAAAATCACTGAATTGTCTCAATTTAACAGACTCTCTCGAACCAATCTTGGGCCAGTTATTCAGTTTTTCTCTGAACGCACGCTGAATTACAAATGGATGGCCATACCGAGAATTCAGTGCTTCCCATGCTTGATCATAGGCTTCGTTGTCTTTTCTGTAGAAGGTTCCTTCCAACACAGATTGTGCTTCACCGCTGACATACTTTTGTAGGTAGAACAACTTATCGGCTGGACTTGTGCATCGCCGTTCTATTAATGCCTTGAAACTTGTTCTCCACTCTAAGAACTTGAGTGGGTCCCCTGAGAAAACTAAGGGCTCAGGTGCAGGAAGTCTGCTGAGAACCATTGTGTCATGTAAGGCTTGTACTATTGATGCTTCACCATTAGTATGGCTTGTCTGTTTCTCGTTATCTGTTTTGCATGCTTGTTCTTCTTTAATTTCCTTAGATGCTGCTTCTAGAGGACAATTGGCTACCTCAATGCTTGCTGCTATACTATCATTACAGAACTCACCCGAGTCAGCTTCTGAGTATAAGAAAGAGAGTCAACAGGGCCGCCCAACATGGAGAGTCTCATGCTCTACCGACTGAGCTAGCCGGGCTGGTCATGGTTTACTTCACTGGGTCGGACGCAGTTTTTATCGGCCCCCAAATTACACAGGAGAAACGGAGGCTCTTGCGTTGTGCGAGACTGGCTTAGAGCAGGCTTACAGTTTTCTTCTGTCAGTTTTGACCCAATCTGTTTTTGGGAAGCGCAGTTTGACCCAGCAGTGCGGGCCAACAACATGTTCTGTTTTGCCGCGTGAAGGCGGTTCAATGCTTTGGACAGCGTATGGTTGAGATGTGGTTTTCCACCAATTTGGGGCACCTTTCTTATGGAAATCAAGGTTAAATCTATATAAGGATAAGGATAAACCTTCTATTTTCGGTGGTCTTTTGCAAACACTAGATTTATATGTCAATTCCAACATAGGGAGTTTGACGTAGGGCCTCAGACTGCAGTGTTGAGGATGAGGTTCCAGTGTTACCACTTTTCCTGCCTAAACGAATCACAGGAGCACAGCTTGTAATGGACAGGATCTATTCCCCCTTGCAGCTCTTTCAGCTTATTTTACCAGCTCTGTGGTAGACACAATTGTAAAAAATACAAACGCCTTTGCAAGAATGATATCAGAGGCTGGAAAACGTTTCCTGTGGTTGCCTTTAAAAGCACAAGAATTTTATTCATACATTGCATTTGTGGTTTACATCGGGCTCCTTGGTGCCAAAAATATTGGTGATTACTGGTCGGGAAAAGAAATCTACCGCTTACCCTTCCCAAGATTGGTTATGTCCAGGTCCAGATTTCAGGCCATTTCCTGGAACCTGCATCTTTGTGATCCTGAGGGTGATCGAGAAAACACGCGAAAAAAGGGGATTCAAGCCTACGACAGACTTTTCAAAATCAAGCCCCTGTACGACAGCATCATCACAGCATGCAAAACTTGCTTCCATCCAGACAGACAGCTGGCAGTGGATGAAAGGATGGTGGATTGAAGTCATGTCAAGTTGGTGGATTCAAGTCATGTCAAGTCAAGTCAAGTCACCTTTATTTATATAACCCTTTTAACAATACAGATTGTGGCAAAGCAACTGCACAGTATTTAAACAGCATCAATGTGTGTAATTAACGCATTATTAAATTTATTAGTAAATTTATTAGTACATAATCAATTTTCAGTAAAAGGCAGTTCATCAATGAATTCAGTGATATCATCGTCCTGTTCAGTTCAAATAATATACGATATCGCTGAAAAAATTTCCCCAACTATGAAAGCCAGAGGCAACAGCGGCAAGGAACCAAAACTCCACAGGTGACAGAAATGGAGAAAAAAACCTTGGGAGAAACCAGGCTCAATCGGGGGACCAGTTCTCCTCTGGCCAGATGAAACCAGCAGTTTGTACCAATGTCTGATTGTAGAGAACTCATCAGGATCCCGTGGTGTAGCACCGATGGCCGTCTAGTTTGGCGAGGTCTTCATTGATGATCCGTCTCTGGAGCTAATCTGTTTGACAACCTCGGCTATTAAAGTCATCTCCAGGTGGTGATCCATGATCTAAGCTGGGTACGGACTGGATCTGGGGGACTGCAATGACCATCTGATCTGGATACAGGCTGGGTCTGGCGGCTACGGGGACCTCGGAATAAGAATGAAACAGACTAATATTGCTCCTCCTGTGCAGGCCTGCTATTACAACCAACTTCCAGCATCCCTTCAGCTCAAGCTAGGCAATTTTTGGGGGTCACCTGGCTGCTGTCTTGCAATTATTAGCCTTTTTGGGGAGCATTTATAGGGTTTGGGCCAAATTCCGAGCACGGACCCTCTCCCGGACAGCACGCCAGATACGCCTACCCTTTTGCTCAGTTTATTACCCGTAAGAGTGAACTTTTGAAAGAAAGACATGAAATTTTTGCACTAAACTCACTAGGTGAGTTTAAGTTGTAACAATACCCCACAGAGCGCCAAATTCATTTGAAATGGGAGATTTCTTTTTTTTTTATGAAAGAATGTATGAACGTAGTAAACTCACACACAGCCACCATTTACAAACAAATTTACAAACCATTTACAAAGTGTCAGAGCAAGTTAAATTAGTGCAATACAATGGTGTGTGTGTGTGTATAGTCAATTCAAGATGAAAATTTCAAGATGAAATTGGATCCCATTAAACTCCTGTAGAAATGATCATACAGCAGATTTAGGCCTTGTCCTGTAAGACAATCCTCTAAGACCATTCCTAATACAATCCTTGAGGAATGGATCCAAGATATGATTATTACCTTCCACCTTGAGCCTTCCACAAAGCCGCCAATGTTGGTGGTAGAAGTGAGAAAGTAACTGACGTGTGCAAATTAAATCCATGCACACTGATGTTAAAATTCTAACAGTGTCTTTCATTGTGCTTCAATCAAAAAAACAGTGCACTTTCTCTGAGCTCTACCTTCAATTCATGATATACAAATGTGAAGTTCTTACATTGGAGACAGAGCAAACACATTGTCCATAGTCCATTTCATTCCTTACATGTTTATGCAGTAAGCTCAGCCAAACACAATATAGCTAGTTGACACGGTAAAGTGTACCATGGACAAAACACAGTGCTCTAAAATGTGTATTAGAATTTCTATCATTGTAAGAGCCCTGTATAGGATTCTTATTGGAATTCTTTAGGATTGTTTTGACAAGGGAACATTTTGCAGATTCTGAAAGGGGGATGTAAACTTTTGACATTAACTGTAATTGTAGTTGCAACAATGTGGTTCCCGAGAAACAAAGAGGTGTATTTTCGTAGAGTAATTTACAACAGCTTTGATTGTGGCCAATCAGAATCAAGGACCGGAACTCTCTGTTCTAGACAATTTGTTTGAAACACTGTCCATGCTAAGGGGATCTGTTAGGCTTCTCTTTATTGTGAATTTTCATGTGGTTGTCAAGGCTTCCTTTTTGACTGAAACTGTTTCCACACTGTTTGCATGTGTAAGGCTTCTCTCCAGTGTGAACTCTCATGTGAATGTTAAGGTTTCCTTTTACAGTGAAACTCTTTCCACACTGTTTGCATGTGTAAGGCTTCTCTCCGGTGTGAAATCTCATGTGTTTGTTAAGGTTTCCTTTATCAGTGAAACTTTTTCCACACTGTTGGCATGAGTAAGGCTTCTCTTCAGTGTGAATTCTCATGTGCCTTTTAAGGTGTCCTTGTTGTTTGAAACTCTTTCCACACTGACAGCAAGTGAAAATACTCATAGTTCCTGTCTTTTGAGCTGTTTTTTGTTTAGAAATCTTTTCAGACTCTAAGGAACAAACAGATTTTTCTCCAGATATGAAATTATGAAGATTCTCAAACTGATCTTTCTCTTCAGTTTCATTCAGTACTTCTCTCTCCTCTTTCAGCGCTGTTAGGTCTAAGTTGGAAAAACAAAGGGATAAAAGTTAACCCCAGTTTAATGGCACAAAGCAGTTAACATCACAACATGTAGATACATATAACAGTAGTTCAAACCAATAAGTGTTAAGTTTTCCACAAAAAGTAATTTACCATTCTATCTTTTAGGCCTGGTCCACACTAACGCCTGTTTCACAAAGCCAAAGCCTTTTGGAAAATCTATTTGTGGCGGCCAGTTTTGATATTGTGGCAAGTCGTCACAAATTTATCCATGTATGGGAAACACCACTTAAGCCAACTCATCACCTTAACCTTAAGTTGGGCTAGAATTAAATTAATGCCAAAGCTCAGCTTTTGTTTTTCATGCCCCAGTTTGAGAACCACTGGTTTATACCGTTCACATCTTAAAATACAGTACCTTGGTGTAAGAATGACCTACTGCTCCACTCTGATGCCTCCTGAACAGTGTTCATCTATTTATTTACTTGATTATATTGATATTATTTGAATTATTTTCTTCATTTCCTTTCTTTATCTGGTTATTTAGTTTATATATTTTGTTCCTTCTTCTTTCCCTTTTTCCTAATCTTCCTACTTATTCCCTTTTTTAACTTTATACATTTACAAGATATCAAGGTGTACATCTTATGCATTACAATCTTACACCTCACATAATTACATCAGAATTTAACTTCAATGTTAATGCTTTTGTTTTGGCTTATTTTGTGTTTGTTTTATTGTCAGACTTGCTGTATATTTTATTTATACTTATCTATATATGTATATACACATACTTTATATTACAGCTCTTTTCTCCTATTTTGTACTGTTTTTCTGTATGTCCTACGTTGTCTTACCCTGGAAATCCAGAGGTCTTGCGAGAGCACAATTTGAATTGTCTCTGCAAGACACTCTGGCATCGAACAATGGTGCAGGTTACTGCAATACGTAAGCAATTGTGGGAACCAATCAAATCGGTGTATCTGATGCAGTGTTGTTTTTGACAACCATCTTAGATTTAGTCTTAGTCTTAGTCTTTTGGACTAAAATGGTTATTAGTTTTAGTCAAATTTTAGTCACTTCTATACGTGATAGTTTTAGTCCAATTTTAGTCGACGAAAAGTCAAAAAGGTTTTAGTCTAGTTTTAGTCGACGAAAAGTCAAAAAGGTTTTAGTCTAGTTTTAGTCAAAAAAAGGGGAAAAAATAGTCTTTTAACAAATTAATGTAGGTCAGTAAGCATTTTGCTGTTGGGTAGTGTCACACTAATGCTAAAGCGGCTTGCCATACTAGTATAGCAAAGAGTATTTAATGCTAAAACGGCTTGCCATAGCGGCAGCTATTTTCCGGTTTTAATTGGCATGCACAATAGTGATGGGAAGTTCGGTTCTTTTCCGCGAACCGGTTCTTTCGGACGGTTCGTTTCAAAGAACCGGTTCAAAAAACCAGTTCACCAGTTCTTTTACGCTATGACGTAATGACGTCATTAACGTAATTACTATCGTCCCGCACCCATATACAGTTACATGCAGTGATCATATGAGTAAGTTTTACAAGTCTTGATTTAATAAATTATAAGATAAATTAATTCTAATCAGAAACACTATCAGCTTACTGCACATGCACAATCCATAAAGACTTTGTTATAAACATACGTTTCACCAGATCCCCTCATTAAAGTCCTCAGTTAACCGCGCTCATAGCATTAGCACAGAGACAGTGGTAAAAAAAGAACTAGTTCGGTTTCAGATGGAGTCAGTCATAGCAGGAGCTTGTTTGTTTGGCAGCTGCACGAGTCACGCATGCGCACAGTATCAGCTCATCGATTCTCGAATCGGACGCGTCCGAAAGAAACCGGTTCTCGTTCAGTGTACTGGTGATCCGACAACCGCTGCAACCGCTTCTTGAGTCGAGAATGAGATTGGAGAACTCACACAGAGAGTGACTGAAACGTGCCGCTTGGTTTGCTTGTGCAGTAGTTTGATTACTTAATTTTTAGCATTATACCACCGTTTAAAAGTTAAATAAAAATCTTTTATAATAATTTTTGTTTGAACATGGTTCAAATTATAGTTGTGTATTGTATCATTAAAACATTGTTTATTTAATACAAACACAATTTTTGCATGTCATCATTATCTTTTATTACAGTGCAGCTAATTCATAAATCACATGTTTTCTTTTAATCAAACTCATTTATTATGGTACCACGACACTTCCCTGACCTAGATCATAAAAACCCTTTTAGCCAATAACCTAACAGAATCCTTAAGTAAACTTTTAACAAAACGTTTAACAAAATAGACCAACTTGACTAACGTGCTTCATTTCATCTGGTTGAAAAATGACACGCATGCGCACAGTATCAGCTCATCGATTCTCAACTCGGACGCGTCCGAAAGAAACCGGTTCTCGTTCAGTGTACTGGTGATCCGAAAGAGAGCGATTCTCGTTCAGTGTACTGATGATCCGACAACCGCTGCAACCGGTTCATGACTCGAGAACGACAACCGCTCTGGCAGCTGCTCTGCTCATGCGCATCATCAGCTCTCTTTTCACAGCCGTTCAAACACTGTTTGAGTAACTGAATAACTCGGGAAATTGATTTATTTTGAATCAGAGGGAGTGTCAGGCACGTTAAAAAGTAAAAACCTTTAAGTAATTTGTGGATTAGTGCTTACTAGAGACGCGAACCGTTTCAAACAATTCAGTTCGATTTGGTGTACTGGTTCAACCGGGTCACTAAGAAGATCCGGTTAAATTGAACGATTCGTTCGCGAACCGGACATCACTAATGCACAATAAGCAGAAATGTCATGCATTTTAAATGTCTGACGGACCACCCACTAACATTTTCGTCTATTCTCGTCTCGTCAACGAAAACTCACACACGTCTCGTCATGTTTTAGTCATCAACGAGCCATTTTTATGTCGTCATCGTCTCGTTTTCGTCATGAAAAAAGTGGTGTCAACGAAATGATTTCGTCATCGTCAACGTTGACGAAAACAACACTGATCTGATGTAGGCGGGCCAGAGGCGAGCTAAGCTGATGATGACAGCACTGCGACGTCCGAATCATGTAGTAAACTTTGAAAGATCGCTGTCGCTACAGATGAACCACAAGTTGTTTGAAACGGCTTTGGCCGCTACAATGAACGAGTTAGACTTGGCTTTCCATATAAAAGAGGAACAGAAAACCGAAAACTCGAATCGTTCCTTTGCAAGAAGGACGTTTTTGCTGTTTTGCCGACTGGATACGGCAAGAGTTCAATCTATCAGTTCACGAGTTCACGTTTACATATAATTAGCCGGAGAATAGTAGTGCATGTTTGGCGTGCTGTCCGGTGAAGGGCTCCGAGCTCGGGAGTGGCCCGAACCCAGAGTACGTTACCCTCCAATAGGAGTAGCGAGAACTCGGAGTGATGAGATGGGGTGCTGGAGGGTTACTGATAAACCATCGAGTGAATTGAGGTGAGTCAGCTGTATTTAAACCTATGGCGCTGATTGACTTGTGATGTTTACGCTAAGCATCTGACACCTTCTCCCGAACTTTGTTAATGAAACATCATTTAGCTCTGCTGGTAGCTAAGCGTGTATTGTTGTGATTGGTCGTGGCATTATCCAATTGCGTGCAGTTAGAGTTTCAAATGCACGCTTGGTGCCGCCCCTCGAATTAGGCAGTTTTCATTGCTCGATCCCAGACCCTTAATCTTAATAGATTAGGGTCTGGATTTTTCCAGGCTAACGTTGTCTTGTTCTAAAAAAAAGAAGGTAAATGAAATGATCTTACTAGAAGATATGCATGAAAAAGTGTAATCTGTTCCATTTGAATAAGTGAATTTAACGCTTTCTGACATTTCAGTGTGGATGAGAAACTTTTAGAAAATGCTAGTGTAGATAGAGAATATTTTAACACTAAAAGGCTGTTTTCAATTGTATCCAGATTAATTTAGACGTAGCCTAAGTGTTTACTTGTTTATTTGCTTACCAAATACTTTAAATTAACAAATGTAGACAGCATGCAGTAGCCAAATGTGATTACTAACATTTCAAGGTTTGCTTTGTTAGTACTTTTGCGTAAGTAGCCAAAAGTGCTATAAATCAATGGTTTTAATATTAGAAGCAGATACTAGGTTTAATGTAACAGAAAAAAATATAATTTTGGTTTAGGTTAATTCCATATTATTGTTACAACTTAAATGCATGATGTCATAATAACAAATGGCCAATGTGAAAGCAAGATCTTCTCAGTTGCACTTGAAGGCAGCATTAGTATTTGATCTCAACACTTGATCTCAAAACATTTCTACACATTCATAAATATCATTCATTTTTGTAGTGACTTCAGGTTTGAGAATAAAAACCAACCTGTTTGTTCCTCAGTATCTTCATGTTTCTCTATGAATACTTCTTCAATCTTCATGTCTTCACTCTCCTCTTTGATAAACACCATCTTTGTTTGTTCCTCAGTATCTTCATGTTTGATGAATGTTTCTTCAATCCTCATGTCTTCACTCGCCTTTTTAATAAACGCCATCTTTGTTTGTCTCTCAGTATCTTCATGTTTGACTATGAATGTTTCTTCAATCTTCATGTCTTCACTCTCCTCTTTAATAAACACCATCTTTATAATAGTGTGTCACATGGATCTCTGTTGATTCTCCAGGAGTTTTTCTGTGTGTTTGAACACTTTTTCCTGTTTCAGATGAGAATAATTAATAGAAAGAAAAATCAATGCAAACACAATCTCTGGGTGCTTTTCAATCAGCTCCTAGTTCAGTAGTCAGTGCACTAGTAAGACAGTCAGAGAGTAGTTCAGTGTTTCCCCTACAATTATCTTAGGGGGGCGCCCCGCCCCCCAATGACACACCCCGCCCCCTTGAACGTCAAGTTCATTTTATTTTCGACAAAGTGCCAGGGCACAATAAAAGTCATTTTAGGTTATCTTTCCTATGGAACAGGTCTATACATTGTTCTTTTATCAAACAAACGAAATAGCCTTATGTTATTTATCTTATTTGCACGAAAACATGTCATTTCTGTCTCTACATGGTCACGCTTTTACAATGTTTCCTCCGCGGAAAAAAAAAACCACGGACTGGATCGCGGACTCCATTCATAAAAAGCAAATCTACTATAGTGCGAAATGCCACGTAAATTATTTTTTTTTTACTTTTTTTTTTTTTTACTTTTTTTGGCCATTGCATCTCACATGAACAGATAAACTCAATCTCCAAAGCTCTTGTGAATGTCACTTTTACCGTTTCATTTGAGAGAACTAGCATCATATCATACTGTACACACGATAGACTGTAATAAAGATGGACAACGCGTCTCCGCTTCATTCCATATAGAAAAGTGAAGCCAAAACAACTCAATATGGCCGCTACCATCTTGGGGGAAATGACATCTTTTGGAGCCAGAGCATGCGCAGTAGAGATTCGTTTGAAGCCAGAGCATGCGCAGTAGTGTCGTGAGGCGGAGCCGCGCTATCAAAGCCCCGCCTTAACTCCCACAAACCCAAAGTTAGGCCTTTGGTTTTGTTTGATTTTAATAGTAAACCTCTGTTTGTTTATGATTATGAGACACCAAACCCCATTTTCATAGCATCAAATAACAACTTAAAAAATAAATTATTAGAAAAACGATGGAAACCATCTTTGGAAAAAAAATATTTGAAGTGTAATTCGATTATTTATTTTGGCTTACGTCCCATTAGATTACATGGAGAGGGCGGGGTTTATGACCTGTACTGCAGCCAGCCACCAGGGGGCGATCGAAAACTTTTGGCTTCACTTTTCAGGACACCTACGGCACACTTGGTACACGCTGGCTGTGTCCAAATTCAGGGTCTACATCCTTCGGAGGATTCATTTGAAGGATGTTACGTCACAGCGCCGCGACGAAGGCTGTCCAAATTCATGGGATCCTTCAAATGCGGCCCACAAATACGTCCTCCTTTTCTCCGAATTTGAAGGATGGGTCTGGTGGATCCTTTCCTGTCCTACCAATCCCATAATTCCTTTCGGCAGAGCGCTTCCAGAATTTTCAAATAATAGCGAACAAATCGAATGGTAGTAGTGATGTAAGTTTTAAAAAAACTGGCGTTTCTTGGTGTTTTTTGTTATAGCGGTTGTCTAGTTAGGCCTTTGGTTTTAGCGTTAAGCTTATTTTTTTTTTACATTTGTATGTCACTTTCGTAAACTGGCTTCTTTCTTACTGCCTGTGTGAATATCCCCTTACACACAGCTAATTCTTGTTAGTGATTGAAGCTGTTTTTAACGCTTTTAGGGACGATAGAGCAGCTCTTTTGTTTTGTGCAGTACAGATAACCTTACTTCTTGCTTAGCGCTGTCACGGTTGCTAGGCGACACGATATGAGCAACGGGGAAGAGAGGGAACTGAAAGAAGGGTAGGCTGTCCAAATTCACAGACTCCTACTTCCAGGTTTTGCGGTCTTCGGAGGACCCCTCCTCCTTCAACCTGGTAGGAAGGATCCTAAGGAGGATGCAGACCCTGAATTTGGACACAGATACAGAAACTTCACGGCAACCTGTCAAAATAAAAGTACGGTGTAACATGTAACAGAACAATATTAGTCTTGTATTACTTTTGTACAGTATAATGTAGGTTTTTTTTTTAATAAACTATAAAGAACTTTCCCTACAGGTTATTTTTAGTTTTTATTGAATAACCTAGAGAGAACGTACCCAGAACGTCATTACCATTTAAAAATATTAAAACTTTGCAGATGACTTAGATTTTTTCTCATTTTAAAATGTATTTTTTTCATTATAATCAAACTAGAACCTTATGTCCGAAATAATAAATGACATCAAAGTGTTTAACCCACATTATAATGATAATATAATTTTGATTTTATAGTTAAATTAAGCCAAGGTTAAGTGTCTGAAAATCATATTATAAACTTTCTTTACTTCATGCGCTTTCTCCTGTCGTCAACATAAAGCGGCGCGCTCGCGTAATTTAAAAAATAACGGTCATTTCGTTTAACTGACTGACTAACGTTTGTTGATTAATCTCTTTTAGGAATAATTACTTTTAACTAATATATATACACGAGAGTAAATATTGTTATTTTAGGGAGATTTGACACGTCTTACTGAAGAAAACATAATGTTAACCAAGACTTTTCGTTTAGTGACCAGAAGAGGGAAGCACATCATCGTTAATTCAGCGGTAAGAAACGAATGTGATGTTATCCTAGATAAAGTCAAATAAATGTTAATCGTTTTTAATGTCTGTAAAAAAATAAATAAATACACATTTTAAAAAAGAATATTTTGTTGAAGTCATGTTTTTTGGTGCTTTAATAAACAAAATCTGGGTTGTTTTATGGTATGGTACTTGTACATCTTACATTAACAAAATCTAACATAGTATAGCATAATTCAGTCTCATTTAATGCTCCTTATGATGGTTAAATGTGCTCTGATTATCTGTAATGATTAAACAATAGTTTAAAACAAGACATGGTGTGTAGTAGTGATTATTGAGATTCACATCCGTCCGCCTTCCATGCCGCTTACTCCGGGACACAGGAGTGCTGACGTACAGAAGCGGTACTGGAGTGAAGAGTTTAGGAGAACGTTCTGGGAACCTTCTAGAAACATAAATAGAACGTTCCCTATTGGTTGGCCAGGAAAGTTTTCTTTACGTAACTAGAACATTCCCTCTAGGTAAGGGGAACGTTCCGGGAACGAAAACTAACCTGGCTAAAGAAAACTTTCCTGGCTTACCAATAGGAAACGTTTTTGGGAACTTTCTGGGAACCAAAAATTGTTAGCTGGGTTACCACTTAATTGTAGAAAAAATTACTACAATTATTATTTAAACGGTAAATTATTATTATTTATTGATTTTAATAGTAAACCTCTGTTTGTTTATGATTATGAGAAAAATTAAAACACAAGAATTTCTATTTAAAAAAAAGCAAAAGATTGTAGAGCCCTAATTGATCAAAATGTTAAAATAGAGAGTTTTTGAGTTATATTTTCATTGAAATAAAATGTTTTCGTTATTTCACAAAGTAGGGTAAAGTACTGGGGGAAAAAAGTAACCCCAAAGCTGGAAACCTAGGGGAAACACTGTAGTTAAATAGACTTCAATAGACTTAGTTAATAGACTTATATATTAAATGTATAAATTATATACAAAATACACAGTGATATTCAGATAGACTATTTTGATTTATATTTGGTATTCAATTATTTGTACATCGTTTGTGTTTGTTGTTGTCGTTTGTAGTCCGCGTGCCGCTGATTCGAATCACTGAATCATTTCACAAATGATTTGGTTCAAATGATTCGGCTTCTCAGTTTCTCTCATCACTTCTTATCATCACACGATTGATTCATGATATAGAGAGAGAAATGAGACGCACGTTCTCTGTTACTAAAGGCTAACGCTTTAAGTAACACTGAATAAACATAACATTTATTTTCCATAGATTGTGAAAACGCTTTATTGATGCAACAATGTCCATTGGTTTAAAAACTTTAAAACCACAAACCTTTCTTCAGGCGAATCACAACAGATGAGGAGCGCGGCGCAGCTTTATGACGTCACATCACCAGAGCAAATTAAAAGTCCCACTGGTGCACTTCTCTCTAGAATCACAAATATATCAGAGAAATGTTGTATATAGAATAGAATTTCGTACCCATATGATGATGCTTTTCTGAAGTTATTAATATCGTTAATCTATTAATATTATTCTCTATTGTATGTACATTTATAAGACTGTTTTATGTTGATATACCTTGCCATTAAATTCACATTAAACTAGTCAATGCTGCTGTGTAACTGTAACAAAGAGGGTGTGATGGCAAATTTAATCTATCACTCTTTTGACTATTGTAATCAATCTCAAAATTTTGTTTGTTTGTTTGTGTATTCATTTATTTATTTCTCTTTTGGAAAGTTACTGAAACACTGTCAGGCATATGAGGACACAAAAATATATTTGTGTCAGTTTCTATTTACCACTAGAGAAATGTATTTATTAATGAAATATGACTTACATTTCCCCAGAATATTATTACTTTTTAAAAAAAAAAATTGGTATATAATCCGTGCTAAAATATGATTATAATATTATTAAGTTACATATTAAGATTTCAGTTTTGGAAATGCATTTACAAAGTCATTAATAGCAGATCCACACTGAAAATGAAGAAATCTTCTGTAAGGATTGGATGGAAATAATATGGTCTGTATTTGATCTTTTTTTATTTTCAGTGGTAATGTTCTTTTATGTAAGCAATTTTGTTTTTAAATACTTTTTTTTGCAGCGTAAAGGAAAATGGTTAATTGATTATTACCTTTTTAGTTTCCTTAATTGGCAAAATTTGCAAACATATTCAGTTGTTACTCCTCATTTTCCCTTTCTAACAGTGAACAGTTCAGTTAATAAATACAAGATACAATACCTGCTTTGCTAGAAACTCAATCTCTAGAAGTGCATTCATTAAAAAGTATAATTATGTCATATTAGTGTTATGATTTTAGTGAAGTTACAAGTTTTGAAACCAAAATGCCTGCGACATCCAGTTAGACCTGTTGTAAACTCAGAAGAGAAGATCAGGAGACTCTTGTTTGAGATGTTACTGTGTGTCGCTGCAGTCATCCAGACTGACTAAAACACTCAATCACTGGAGTTTTATTCAGATTTCAGGATTGTCATTAGAAGATAAAATATGCAAAGGATGTAAGCAGTTACAGGAATTTGCCCAGATTTTCAGCGACTCTAATCCAATCAGCAGAACTATAGACTCATTATCACAGAGATCAGGGAAAGTCTCTCCTTCAGCCTTTGCATTCATATTTAACTCAGATATTGATCAGAAACAAAGACACCAATTAAAGAAATGAGGCAGAAACATCAACAGCCAATAAAGAAAAAAGATGACACTTACCATCATTTCACATTCATACTCACACACTCCTACAGCTAAATATATTCATTTTAAAATGTAAATGTCATTTATCCTTCTGATCCAAACAATGGAAACAGTGACAGGAAAACCAAATAAAGACAAACAAGGACAAGGAGCACATTGTAAAAAAAAAAAAAAAAAAACCACACACACAGGGACAGTCCATAGGTGTGACAATCCTTACTGCAAAAGACACAATTATATTGGTTGAAATAAAATTATTGCTTAGGAAATTTAGCAGAAATGTTCAGTTGTAAATTAATCTCTTTTTCTTTAGGTGTGTGTGAATACAAATGTAAAAAGACACTGTCATATTTTATCTGTTTACACTTGATACTTCTGCCTCATTTCTTTAATTTTTGTGATTGTTAATGCTAATGAAGACCTGAGTTGTGTGTGAATGTGTTTTTCCCTGATCTCTTTGATCATGAGTGCTATAGTTAGAGTATAGTATAGAACTGATCACATCCTTTGAATACTGTGTTTAAGCTCGTGATCTGAGAGCTTTGTCTTCATCTGTAAGAACGGCCTCCTGAAATCTGAATAAAACTCCAGTGATTGAGTGCTTTAGTCAGTCTGGATGACCGCAGCGACACACAGGACCAGCTCAAACAAGAGTCTCCTGATCTTCATTTTCCTGCAGGTGTATTAAAGGTATTTTGTTTTCAAAACATTTTACTTCACTAAAATCATAACAATAATACAACATGTTTTTTTTTTCTGATAGATGTACTTCTAGTTAAAGTTTCTAATAAACA
Organism: Garra rufa; assembly: GCF_049309525.1. Lineage (NCBI taxonomy): Eukaryota > Metazoa > Chordata > Actinopteri > Cypriniformes > Cyprinidae > Garra > Garra rufa. The sequence continues at coordinate 72,159,056 of NC_133362.1, forward strand.
GTTTATTGTGTCTTGTATTTATTACCTAAACTTTTCACTGTTAATAAAAGAAGATATTGAGTGAACTGAATAGGTTGGCATATGTTTGCCAATTTATCGAAACTGAAAAGGTAATAATGAATTAATATCCCCTGGAATACCCTCTAGATGACCACTAGAGGTCATTGTGTCTATTTCATGTTTCTTTGGACTGTATTATGCCCTGGTTTTTTTTTTTTTTTGTTTGTTTTTTTTGGTAAACCTTGTCTTCTTCCTTTTATTGTCATGTGATTATCTTTAGAATAAATAACCCAGTGTTGGTTATGGTCTGTCTAGTGTTGTACCTGTGTGATTGTGTTTGCTGGTGAGTCTTGTTTTACTTTTCTAAGATGACTGATTACTCAAAGCTTGTGTTTTTTGCAGCAATCTGGTAGTCATAGTTTTTACTTCTGGTCCTTTAATAACATTTTAGTGTATGTGATTTTATAGATGTTAAAGTATTTGCAGGGCTTAACGCTAAGAGTTTTGAGTTGTTAAAATTTTTACTTGCCCCACCACAAAAAAGTATTAACAAAATAAATTAAAATAGTTATTGTTTTTCATTGTGTTTAACCCATGCAACTCTATATGGCTATGATGACACCAAATTTAAGATACCAGTGAAATTTGAAATATTTCAATTAAATTTTCACACCACAATGAGAACAAATGATCAAATTATGAAATGTAATTTGAATGAAATTAAATGAAAATGTTATTTATTCTTGTGATAGTTGTTATAGTTAAGTTGAAAACAGTTGTGTTGTATATTTTTGTGGAGTCCACATTATTAATTTAACATTATAAATGCCTTTTACTGTTACTTTTGATGCATCTTGAAGGAACACTCCACTTTTTTTTTTTTGGAAATAGGCTCATTCTCCAACTCCCCCTGAGTAAATAATTTGAGTTTTACCGTTTTGAAATCCATTCAACCGTTCTCCTGTTCTGGCGATATCACTTTTAGCATAGATTAGCATAAATCATTGAATCCTATTAGACCAATAGCATCGTGTTAAAAAATGACCAACGAGTTTCAGTATTTGTCCTATTTAAAACTTGACTCTTCTGTAGTTATATCGTGTAGTAATACCAGCGTGTACTAATCTTATCGTGTACTAATCTTATCGGCCTAGAAAATTGCAGCTTTACATTTTGTAAAGCTGCAATTTTCTAGGCCGATAAGATTAGGAACTACACTTCCATTCTGGCGTAATAGTCAAGGAAGTTTGCTGCTGTAATAAGGCTGAAGCAGGAGCAGTAATACCACGCAGCACATGTGCAAATGCTTACCTAACTGGGGACTAATTTCAGGTGCTCCGTGATATTACTGCGCCTGCTGCGTCCATATTACGGCAGCAAACTTCCTTGACTATTAGACCAGAATGGGAGTGTAGTTCCTAATCTTATCAGCCTAGAAAATCGCATCTTTACATTTTCTGCCGTTCTTAGTACACGATATAACTACAGAAGAGTCAAGTTTTAAATAGGACAAATATAGAAACTCGTTGGTCATTTTTGAACGCGATGCTACTGGTCTAATAGGTTTCAATAATCTATGCTAATGCTTGCGGAAAATTCCTATAGGCGTGCAGGTGACTAGAACAGCCACTTTTGGTGATAATTCTATGACGCATGCCGAGTGCCAGGTAATCGTGTCAGCATCGGGGAGATTAATTCTGAAATAAGGCTATCTATCTGGGTAAATATTACTGCTAAACTTTTCTTTGATGTCCATGAGAATTCGTGACACATTTGTGTGTAATGTTGACTTGTAATTTTTAGATGAGGTTGGATTGGGGCTAATCTGCATAAACCTCGTGTCGGGTGATAGTGGAAATTCCCAGTGTAAGTTTGATATTTCTTTTTATGTATTACTTCCGGAAGTGTACAAATGCTATCATTTCTGTTAAACTTGTGTTTATGTGAAATTGTGACAGCAGAATTGAGATGACTTTATTAATGTGTTTCATTAATCTCTTCTCAATACCATAGCACTACCGTATTCTTTACTGTGTAATCATCTTGTTTTGGACCGTTTTTGTATAGGAATGTAGTATTCTGGTGAAACCACAACCGAGCGTTTTGTTTTGATACTTTATCTATACGACCCGATTAAGAGTGCAGATAACTTTTCTTTAGAGTGCTCACTCCAGAGAAGTTTATTAGGGAGTGTGGGTCTCATACTGTTTTTCTTACTGTTTATTCAATAGAAATCACTGTCTGAAATTACATTTTGTCACATCTGAATAGGAGTAGCGAGGCATTGTTATTTGTGATTATTCTGTAAATTTTACTTCTTATAGAATAACTTTATTTGACATTGGTAACTTTGTTTTTTTCTCCGGCTATTGTCTCATTTATTATTATCATTCTTTGTGCCCAGGGGTGTTCCCACCGACCGCTGTAACCATTTTCAAATACAAAACAGCAGTCAGATAAAACCCCTTTACAAATTAATCTGTTGCCGTGCGTGTTTTTTTCCCCTTTCCACCCGGTTACACACTCAAAAAAATGATATGTTGGCATTACTTAACTTTTTTATGTCAACAGGTTTCATGTAACTGAGTAAAGTTGCCTTTAAGAAAGAATTTTTATTTCAGTGAATTTAAGGTAATTATATAAAGGTAATTTAGTCACAATTTTGTTTCGGTCAATCAACGTAACATTCATGATTTTATGTTAATCTATTTAGTTAATTAAGTTCAATTACTCTAAAATTGATGTTATGTTTAAAAAGAGATAAGAAAAAAGTTTCAGTTTCATTGTGTTTATTAAATAACATTTTTACAATGTTTTACAATGTGTCAGGATTTATGGAGGTTTTTGTGTCTTCTTAGTGTCTTTCCCCCCTTGTTAATATGTTTTGGTTTCTCCCTTTGTTTCCCCTGTTGTTTTGGCTGATTTGGTTCCTCCCTGACCATATTTGGTACTTCCTCCCTCTAATTAGATAATTTGCCACACCTGTCCACGTGATTAGTCGACACCTTTTAAGTTGGTTTGTTTGCATTGTTTCCTTGTCTGGTGTTGTTGTGTTTTGATGTTGTCCCCATATTTCCTAAGTTTTCCTTTGTTTTGCTCGGTTCAGTGTATTTTGTTTTCCGTTGTGTTTTGCATGGTTTTTTATCATTAAACCTCATTCACTTACTCCTTCGTCTTATAAAAATAATATTACCAGTAAAAAGTAAAATAAAAAACACTGTCTTTAAATGAAATGATTTACCAAAATATAGTCTTATATAGTCTTCATTAGTAAACTATACTTTCTTGAAACTTCAGAAAGAAAGAAAAAGCAGTAAACAACATTGCAGTTTTTCAAATGAAGATTAACATCTGAAAGCAAAAGTAAAGCTGAAGTAAAGTTTATTGAAGATATCACCTGGGCCCGTATCCCTAAAGATTCTGAGAATCCTCTCAGAGAGCTCCTAAATTAACCTAAAAATTCCTTGCCAGGAGTTTTAGCTTAGAAGTGATTCCAGAACATTTTCAGTGAACTCTGAGCAAGGAATGGATGGAAAATCCTATCTTAGTGAGGAGGTGTGGTTGACCCCGTTGCTAGGTATGAGTCATCATTTCAAAAGCTGTGATTGGTTGATCCTACAAGTTTGATGAAAATGAACTTTTGGTGATAATGAGCAAAGGATGTTCCCTCAAATCAATAAGCATAATTATACACTCTAATCTTATGCAGACTGTAATTGTAAATAATATTTCACATTCAAGAAAATATCTGGAAAATCAATAGTAAGCTGTAGGGGTTATAGCCTAACATTAGAATCTAAAATATGTGAAAACTTAAGCTCATCACACCCTGTTCAATTAATGATTCATGTCTTATTTGCTCATATTAATATCCTAGCTGGCATATTTTGTATTTTCACTCCCATATGGACCCCATTGAAAACAAGATGGGCTGTCTTTAATGAAGTAGAAATTGCAACGTTACAACTCAGTGTGGTCTTAACGAGGGTAACACGGATCAGCTTTTATCAATGTCTGTGATTGCTGGCTGGTCTATTTATGAAGGCTTGTTAACAAATATCCTACAAACACAGAAAATGGCCATTGTGCGCAGCTGCTTAGGGGAACTCCTAAGCCACTAAAAGTCCTCTTCCCTGCTCTTAGCAGATCTCGCCTTAGGAGCCCTTTTAAGCGCTAGGAATCTTGAGGAATAGCTTTTATGTTAACTGGGATTTTTGTGTCACTTTTAGGGGAAATTCTAAGAAAACGTAATGGCTCTGAGAATTTTCTTAGAATTTGGCCGCTAGGAGACACTTTTTGCACAAAAATTCTTTAGGGATACGGGCCCTGGTTGGCACTGAAAAAAGCACTACAACAGCCAGTGCAACATTATGGACAAAACTACCTCTTAGCCCTTGTTTCAAGTTACAGTGCCTATGAGTTTATTATTCAAGAAGAGGGACTGTGTGTATAAAGCTTCTCAGAGTCAAATTTTAGTCTTAAGTGTTTCAAAAGTCTAAGACTGATGTAATTTTACTCTTATTTCTGGACTTAAGATAAAGAGTGATTAATAAAAGTTCTTAAGTGTTAGGACTAGGTCTCAGCTGCTAAATTATTTAAGAGTGTTGGAGAGGTCTCCTAACCTAGTTAGGAGTAACACAATGGCAGCAAAAAGGAGGAAACACACACTTTATAATACACATATGACATATTGGAGTTATATGATGATATGGAGTTGATAAAATGATACAATCGTGACCATCAAGCATTCTTTAATGTATTTATTTTTGTTGACCAAGTAATAAGCATAATAACTTAATCCACTCTACAAATCAATGCTCTAGCTGCAATAATATGTTTGTTTGTTTATTTATTTTCACTGGAAAATTTGAAAGATTGTAAAAATGCGGCAAAGCACTGGTGATGACACAGTAAGCAGGGTCTTAAATATTGTGACACTAACCTCACCAAACACATCAGTGACCAAAAGTGATGTGTGGAGGGTTTTAATGACCTCACATTTCACTTAAACCATCAAAATAAGAAACACTGATCAATGTTGCTGCTTTCAATTGAAAGTAGTTAAAACAGTCACACAATGTAGCTGATGAGGATGAGGACATAATGGTGAGTTCACTGATCTATATAATATAAATATATCAGTGGGAGAGTGTTGTAATCTGAATAAGGTTTAGTCTCAAAGTCTCAAAAGGGGGAAGGAGGTCAACAAATCTAGTGACAAAATCACTAAACTGTCAACACTGACATTGAATACAACATAATCCGTTATTAATTTTGTGTTGGTCCTCTCTTGTTTTTTGCATGTGTTTATAATTTCTTAGTAGGACAGCAATGCCAAAAAACTGACACATTTTACTGCATTATTATCAAAAAAATAAAAGTAAAACAATTGACTCCAAGCAAATATGCAATATGCTTACAAAATCAGTAACACTTTTTTCTCTCTCTTGGCCACAACTTAAAGGCAGTTTATTGACTTTCCAACTGACCGTCAAACCATGCTGCTAAACAAGAAACGTTTAAGTTTGTGGGCTTTCTTTGAGTTCTTGGAGCTGTTCACATCATTGCTCCAACTGTAAATGAGGAGACATGGATTTCAAAGAATTAATAATAATTTGTGATAATTTTCCACAATGCAAAGAATTTGTTTAAATACACTGAAATATGAAATAGTGTCTTAATTAAATGTTTGTATTGTAGTTCCATCAAATAATTGGTGTTGTGCTGCTGTGACTCACATGAGCAGGCTCACTATTGGCTGATTCAGAGGCTATATTGTGTTTCAATCATTGTAGTCCTTAATTTACAACACTTAAGTCAGAACTTAAGAATCAGTCTCAAACTTTACTGAAAGTTGCTTTTAGATGCTTTATAAAAGTCTCCTACTCTTAAAAAAGTCCTACTTCTTACTAAGAATTTTTTGACAGTTAAGTCAAAGTTTAAGACTACTCTTAAGACCATTTCTTAGAAGTTTTATACATATGGCCCCAGGTATTCTTTGCAAAGTCAGGCAAATTAAGGCAGAGATTTAAGTGACAAACAACAGCTACAGGTAAACGGACATTACTTTCAAGTTGCCGATAATGTTTTCATGTAACCATGTCATGTTATTGCAGATTGAAATCCTTTGCCTCATTAAAATATTTATTGCATTCATAAGGAGCTGCCATTCGAGGATTGTTAAAACCTTGATCTGTGGCGTTATTGGGTTGTTTCTATTTGTTGCAATTCTGCAATAGTCATAATACCTTCGCGATTAAGACCACATCTTCTGAAAAGCTCATTATCATCCAATGCTTCTAAAATGTTCTGAGGCAGACAGCCAGCAACAGCCATTATAAACCTCACTCCCGATCTCAAGAGACGCACTAGCGACAGAGCCTAGAGGTTGTAGCCTTTAGCCTCCTTGTTAGTGCATCCGCCTCACGTGCTGGAGACCCGGGTTCGAGACCTGCTTGGAGCGGGTGTGGTAGGACTTGGGTGTGAGGGGTTACATTTACATGCATATCAGCTAATTGTTTGTTATAAAAGGCTGTCAATCATTTGAACACTTGTTTAGTAAGTGACACTTGCCCTGTATTTTAAATTCTTTATTTGAATATGGCAACATTTACAACAATATTTCTATGAATAAATGTCTGACACAGACCCCTCCCCTATCAGCCAATCACTGTATGCATGGTTAGTGAGCAGGCTGACATCATCCATTGTAACGAGGTCAACCCCGCCCTTACTCTTAGCTTAAGATTTCTCTCTACTGCTTAGTAAAAGTTTGTCTCAGCAGCTTTGTTAATAGAGAAAACTCTTAGCTAAAAACTTTTACTGCTATTTAGGAGAACTCTTAGTGCTAAGATAAAATGTTTTGTGAATACGGGCCCAGTATAGGATTCCCTTATGCTGCGTTCACACCAAACGCGAATATGCGTCTGGCACGAGTGATTTCAATGTTAAGTCAATGGTAAGACGCGTTTACGCGCATCTGGAGTTCTCGCACGAATTGTGCTTTTTGTGAATCACGCGTTTGACGCAAATTCGCGTCTACCGCCTGAGTTGAAAAATCTGAACTTCTCCGTCAATTCGCGCTGCGTTAACCAATCAGGAGCCTGCTTGATGCTGTGGCGGCAGGCCTGCCCGAGTCACTCATTCAAATATGAAACATGAATACTAAATGCCTAGTGCGGTTCTAATGCACAACAAAGCAAGTTTTTTTATCACATATATGACACATATTCATTTTGTATTGAATGCTATTTATTCCATATCTAAATATTAATTATATGAAACATTATTATAGTGTGGTGTGTCTACACTATAATAACAGAACAATAATAACTATAATAGTGTGTACACTTTAGTGTGTCTGGACAATGTTGTGTCAGGAAAATAAAGAAATCACAGGACAGGTTAAATACTTTTGGAGGCTGGCTCCATTTATCATCATCAAAAAAACAAACAAACAGATTTTACAGTAATAAGATGAACAAAGAAATGGCACAGACCTATAGAATTATTATACATCAAAGGAGGAATGACATAAACGAGTAGTTCACTTTTAAAATGAAAGTTCCACCGCTCCTGAAATCCCCTCGCTCCGATGCGGGACAGCAGGTCATCGAACTGGGCGCGGGACAGGCGGAAGTACGGCCGTCATCCAGGCGCAGCTCCTGGAGCAAGTGATGAAACTCACCGAACGCCTCCGAAGGGTCTGGTGGACCCAAATACGGCGACGACGATCCCTACGCCGCTGTTCTGCTCTCCAGAGCAAATACAGAGCGGTGACTCTCTCGATAAATGACCGATCAACAACAGACATCTTGTAAACAGGTGGCCGCCAACGGGGTTTGAAACTTTGTGCAGTGTCGGGGGTGCTTGCAGGACTGTATGTTTGTAGAGTAATTTACAGCAACTTCAAATGTGGCTCAACCAATCAGAATCAAGGACCAGAATTGCTGTTTTTTAAATTTTAGTTGAAACACTTTCCACATTGAGGAGATCTTTAGGCTTCTCTCTATTGTGAATTTTTTTTATGTGCCTACCAAGGTTTTCTTGTAGACTAAAACTCTTTCCACACTGTTTGCACGTGTGAGGCTTCTCTCCAGTGTGAACATTCATGTGCTTGTCAAGGCTTTGTTTTCTACTGAAACTCTTTCCACACTGACAGCATGTGTAAGGCTTCACTCCAGTGTGAACTCTTATGTGCCTATTAAGGCCTCCTTTTCTACTGAAACTCTTTCCACATTGTTTGCATGAGAAGGCTTCTCTCCAGTGTGAACTCTCATGTGCATATAAAGGCTTCCTCTTTGAGTGAAACTCTTTCCACATTGTTTGCATGAGTAAGGCTTCTCTCCAGTGTGAACATTCATGTGCCTATTAAGGCTTTCTTTTCTACTGAAACTCTTTCCACACTGTTGGCAGGTAAAACGGCTCTCTAAAGTGTGAATTCGCCTGTGGGCGTAAAGCATTCGTTTTTGATTGAAACTTTTCCCACACAGACGACAGGTGAAGGGTTTCTTTCCAGTGTGAACTTTCATGTGGCAATTAAGTTTAAGCTTTCTTTTGAAACTTTTCCCACACTGTTTGCAGATAAAAGGCTTCTCTCCAGTGTGAATTTTAATGTCTTCTTGTCGATTGAAACTTTTTCCACAATTAAAGCAAGTGAAATAACTCATAGTTTCTGTCTTTTGAGCTCTTTTTTGTTCAGAAGTTTTTTCAGACTGTAAGGAACAAAAAAAATATTCTCCAGTTATGAAATCATAAAGATTCTCAAACTGATCTTTTTCTTCAGTTTCATTCAGTACTTCTCTCTCCTCTTTCACCGATGTTAGGTCTAAGGAGGAAAAACAAAGAGATAAAAGTTAATCCCAGTTTAATGACACAAAACAATTAACATCAAAACATGTAGATATGTAATGCAAGTTTGATAGATCCTATACCAGGGCGTCCAAACCTGATCCTGGTCGGCCGGTATTCTACAGAGTTTAAGCCGGCCGTTATACAATTAATAAAAAAAAACTAGATCATCTAATGACAAAGTTTAGGAAATCTAGATATAGATTGACCTCAATTCTTGCAATTTTTATGTAAGAATTCACTGTAATAATTCAACAAATAAATTCAACAAATTTAGAGAGAGATGAGGAAAAAATTAAAAGGGGGCAAGATGAAAATCCATCACACAATATTTCCTTCTGACATTTTATTAAAGGTCCCATATTGTCAAAACTGAAATTTCCTGGCTTTCTTCATGATAAATAAGGTCTATGGTTTATGTAACTACCATATAAGTTTCAAAGCAGTCAACCCACAGTAAATTGCACACAGCCTGCATAAAGTAGCTGTGCCTTTTCACAAGGCGCTGTGACTTCCGTAAAAATGTGACGTCCGATCTACTCAGTCACCGCCTTAAGTCATCACCCCGAGCACCAACCACCGTCCCACCCTCCTTTTGGCCAACCCCTGACAACATTACGTCCATTCTATTGCTAAGCAACAACAATACGAAAACAAGTCGAGAAAACGCTGTTCAGTCCATGGTTGTCAGAAAAACTACATTAATACATAGGCTTCCGAACAACGTTAATATAAAAGACCAGTGGAACGTCAGCTTAAGCCTCTTTCATACAGCGATTCTGGAAAATACACTGATAATGTGTCCCATGATTTGTTCAGTAATTGTTTGATTTGGTCCATTCACACAGTTGTTTTCCGGAATCTGTGCAAGCTTTACACACAACCAGCAACATTTGGATGTGAGATATATAGGTCCTTTTCAAAAAATTAGCATATTGTAATAAAGTTCATTATTTTCTGTAATGTACTGATAAACATTAGACTTCCATATATTTTAGATTCATTACACACAACTGAAGTAGTTCAAGCTTTTTATTGTTTTAAATATTGATGATTTTGGCATACACCTCATGAAAACCCAAAATTCCTATCTCAAAAAATTAGCATATCATGAAAAGTTTCTCTAAATGAGCTATTAACCTAATCATCTAAATCAACTAATTAACTCTAAACACCTGCAAAAGATTCCTGAGGCTTTTAAAAAATCCCAGCCTGGTTCATTACTCAAAACCGCAATCATGGGTAAGACTGCCGACCTGACTGCTGTCCAGAAGGCCATCATTGACACCCTCAAGCAAGAGGGTAAGACACAGAAAGAAATTTCTGAACGAATAGGCTGTTCCCAGAGTGCTGTATCAAGGCACCTCAGTGGGAAGTCTGTGGGAAGGAAAAAGTGTGGCAGAAAACGCTGCACAACGAGAAGAGGTGACCGGACCCTGAGGAAGATTGTGGAGAAGGACCGATTCCAGACCTTGGGGGACCTGCGGAAGCAGTGGACTGAGTCTGGAGTAGAAACATCCAGAGCCACCGTGTACAGGCGCCAGGTCAATCCACTTTTGAACCAGAAACAGCGGCAGAAGCGCCTGACCTGGGCTACGGAGAAGCAGCACTGGACTGTTGCTCAGTGGTCCAAAGTATTTTTTTCGGATGAAAGCAAATTTTGCATGTCATTCGGAAATCAAGGTGCCAGAGTCTGGAGGAAGACTGGGGAGAGGGAAATGCCAAAATGCCTGAAGTCCAGTGTCAAGTACCCACAGTCAGTGATGGTCTGGGGTGCCATGTCAGCTGCTGGTGTTGGTCCACTGTGTTTATCAAGGACAGGGTCAATGCAGCTAGCTATCAGGAGATTTTGGAGCTTCATGCTTCCATCTGCTGAAAAGCTTAATGGAGATGAAGATTTCATTTTTCAGCATGTCCTGGCACCTGCTCACAGTGCCAAAACCACTGGTAAATGATTTACTGACCATGGTATTACTGTGCTCAATTGGCCTGCTAACTCTCCTGACCTGAACCCCATAGAGAATCTGTGGGATATTGTGAAGAGAAAGTTGAGAGACGCAAGACCCAACACTCTGGATGAGCTTAAGGCCGCTATCGAAGCATCCTGGGCCTCCATAACACCTCAGCAGTGACACAGGCTGATTGCCTCCATGCCACGCCGCATTGAAGCAGTCCAAGTATTGAGTGCATAATAGGGTTGGGTCGATAGACGATGCCATCGTCCATCGCCCATGGCCAATAGACATCACGATGCTGAGCCGGCATCGCGATCCTCCGCCCCCGCAGCGCCCCGCCCCGCCCCCGCCGCAGCAGCAACCCGCTCACGAAAAACACACACTTAATCCCTATATAGCCAAATGAAATGCATGCTTTCAATTTCTGCATCTTTACTTATTTTATTATTATTATTATGAGGAAATAATAACAAGGAAGTTGTTAGTGATCACAATACAAATTAGAGTGAACTCCTAACAAATTACATGAAAATTCGTTTACATTAATAAATGAGGCATACAAAAACAGCAGAAAAAAATCTAAATAATTTTAATTAAATAAGATTAAATAAACTACACCAAATATGCCCTTTTCATGGTTTTACCATAATGAACAGAGCTTGGAACCAAAAAATGAGAATATTTTTTTCCATCGAAATACGAATGTACAATACAAAGCCTAGTATACATTATAAATAACACTTTATCATTCAAATACATTGGGAATATGGAAACACTTGGATTTGTGTTGAAAAACAGAGGTGCGTGAGCCCAACGTGCTATTTTTAGTTTCGCTTTGTTTTAGTTTCTTAACTTTATATAGTTTGTTTCATTTCTGTTCTGTTTTAAATACCTATACATTTAAATCATTCGTTTTGGGTCAGGTGTCAGGGTAACTAACTTATAGCTATGTTTATAGTGTTTATAATGTTTAATATTTCGCTTGATTTGGTATTATTTCTGATATTACCCTTTCTCTCTAAACATTCTGCTGCTCAGTAAATGCGTTTGGAGAGAGTGGGTTAAGCAGTAAGCAAACAATGAGAGCGTTATTGAACTTAAAAAAGCTGACTGGTCAAAAATATGTTAAGGAACAACACACATCCTCCAAATGCATCTATATAAACCCGCGCTTGCTCTTGTCTCGTCTGCAAGCACGCACTGACAGGATCTAATGCACTTGTTAATGCCAGATCTTTAAAAACAAATACCGGAACGCAAAAATCCAAAATCGGACATTTTCTCAAATTAAGCACTGGTGGACACGGTAGGCTACAATTAATTAATTCGTTATGAATAAATTATTTAACAACAACAAGCCCTCACCCCCGCAGACGATGCCATCGTCCACTGCGATGTTTCACATTAGACATCGTACAATGCCAAATTGGTCGACATCGCCCAACCCTAGTGCATAACTGAACATAATTATTTGAAGGTTGACCTTTTTTTGTATTAAAAACACTTGTCTTTTATTGGTTGGATGAAATATGCAAATTTTTTGAGATAGGAATTTTGGGTTTTCATGAGCTGTATGAAAAAATCATCAATATTAAAACAATAAAAGGCTTGAACTACTTCAGTTAGTGTGTAATGAATCTAAAATATATGAAAGTCTAATGTTTATCAGTACATTACAGAAAATAATGAACTTTATCACAATATGCTATTTTTTTAAAAAGGACCTGTAATGGGAACCGTACATTTCACTAAACTTAAACTAACCTGACGAACAATCTGTTGACAACTTGTTAAAGAGAGGCTCATGAAAATTAATTAGACGGGCCAAATCTACCTGTTCTTGACAGAGCTCCTAAAAAAGGAGCTGTAAAAATATATTGAGATGGATTTTGGCACTTATACCGCAAATATATATTCTTAAGGACATCAACAACTAAAATAAACCTCAAGCAGTGTGTACAATATGTGACCTTTAAGAGGGCATTGATGTTAGGCAGTCATAAAAGTGGGTGGTTACGCTGACCTTTTAAATTTAAAACACCCCAAAGGATGCAAAATGGTGAAAAAAATGGTTATAAATCACTAAATTATGAATGTTTTAGTCAAAAACATTAGTAATATTGTAATAATATTTTGGAAACAATATAAAAAATAAATTAATAAATAATAATAAAAAATTCTGCACTGAATTTAACCCATCCAAGTGCACACACCCCGTGGACTGGGGAGAAGTTGGGGGTTCAGTGCCTTGTTCAAGGGACTCAGCTCAGTCGTGGTATTGAGGATGGAGAGAGCGCTGTACATTCACTCTGCTCACCTACAATCCCTGCCTGACCTGAGACTTGAGGGTTACAAGTCCGACTCTCTAACCATTAGGCCACGGCTGCCCCAAGTACAATGATTTAAAGCTTACTGTAAAAGATTCTATGTTTATAATGATATTAAACGCTTAATTATAGCCTCAGGATTGCCTAAAAAAATAATAATAAAAAAATAAAATAAAATTATGGTCATTGGATTTCTATTGTTTTAAAGACTGAAAGTAGCTGAATTTGAAAACCATATCTCTAGGCTAATTTTAAAAAGGAGATTGTAAGCTTTCTATTAATATTAAAAGCTTACATTTAGCCCATGAGATTGCACTGGAAAACATTCTTGACCTCTCAATTTCTGGCACCATTCAATCAATGGTACCAATAATAGGCTTTAATTTGATTTAAAACATATTTATTTAGGTTTTAGTTTGGTCAAAGGGTTGTATCTTGCACAAAAAAATGAGTGATTTACATTGTGTTAAGCAAGAAGAAAAAATTAGCAGCAATGAGGCAAGTGGGGTGGAGGACCATGGTGGCAGTAGTGTAAGTACTAATAGAAAATAAATAAAATCCTTCATAATGTAAAGAGTTCCAGTAAACACAGATGTACTCATTTAATTTGTAATGTATTTATTTAGTTTTTCTCCTGTGATAATATGAACATGTATATGTGTTTATCTATTATTATTATTATTATTATTATTATTATATAATGTATCTGTATGTTTGTGTACTATATATTTATTGCGGTATGTTGCATAATCATGCTAATAAAGCTCTTTTGAATTGAATTGAGTTCCACCACAGAATTAATCAGCTGCACAGTGAGTTTATATGTAACTCTAGCTGTTTAGTTAGGCCTACTACACTACGGTTTTTAATGTTGGTGATATATGGTGATACTTTTGAGAACCAAATCTTTTCTGAGGTGGTACTTGGTGTAAAAAGAAACAACTGCCTTAAAAAAAACTGGAGGGAAACTGAAGTTTCCAAACATCAGCCTTGAAACCTTAATGACTTGTAGAAGATTTGCAAAGAGGAGTGAGACAAAATCCCTCCTGAGAGGTGTGCAAACCTGGTGGACAACTACAAGAAACACAAGAAACTACAAGAAATGCAAATCAATTTATAATTTTTTTAAATGTGTTTTTCTGAATTTTTGTTGTTGTTATTCTGTATCGGACTGTTGAAATGAACCTACCATTAAAATTATAGACTGATCATTTCTTTGTCAGTGGGCAAACGTACAAAAATAGCAGTGGATCAAATAATAATTTTCCCCACTGTACTAATTTTAACATTTAGGCCATTAAGAAAGCATAGTTTGTTAAACCTTGAGCATTAAAGTCATGTGGTACAGAGAGAGATCAGGGCAAAATGAAGAGACTGAAAAGCAAATGGAAGTGAAAGTTTTTTTTTTTTTTTTTTTTTTTTTTTTTTTTTTGCATGTTGCATAGCCTAAAAATGTAAAACTTTGTATGTGATGACCATACACAAATAGGGTTGTCCATGTTTCAGAGATTGTTGTGGGTGTATGGGACGGCCTGGATGAGTGTGAGATTTCCCAGCCTGAAAATTTGTCCCAGTCAACCCCTGGGCTCCAGCTTCAGGGATACCAGTGGATCTCAAACTTTTTAATTTAGTACCCAATAGGTGACAGACAGTTACTGTCTTAATGAGGAGGCACTGCGTCACTCATTCATTTATTTAGTCATGAAGCAAATGGCTGTAGTTATGAATGGGTTAATGATCACTATCTCTCTGAAACATTTAAATCTGCAGATTCGTTCAGTAACGAAACACCTTTGTTTCTTGGAGACTCACACCAACTCAATTGTGCATTTTGTTGGAACTATTATTATTTGTAGTAAAATCGAACAATATTGACAGTATTGTGTTTAAAATGTAGGCTACATATAAAATGTTAACTTAATATTACCTTTATAACTTTCATAAAATCAACATTTGTAGTTGTTTGGATATTCAGGGAAAATTGCATTCTTGCTCGTATTTTAAACATGAAAATCAATAACTCGCACAGCATGTTTCTGTATCGAAGAGTTTCTTAAATCGATCTTTATGTACAGTCAATATGTGTTCTTCATGCTATTAGGTGCTACAAATCTACTTTAGAGACACAATGAACAGCAGCATGATTTGCTAAAGCAGCACTCTGTGGGCATTCAATCAAACGTACGCTGCTGGTGTGGATGCAGTCGGTTTTCACGGCAAAAATTAGTTAACTTGATGTCATTTTATCGTTTACCCAAATTTAACAGTTTTTATACTAAAAAGTACAATTTTTTTGTTTTGTTTTGATCTTACTTTAAAAATGTGGGGTACAGTTAAATGAACCAGTTTTAGAACCACTGGTTTATACCGTTCTCATGGTAAAATACAGTACCTTCTTAATAAGTATGACCTACTGCTCCACTCTGATGCCTCCTAAATAGCAGTCATCTTTTTATTTACTTGATTATATTAATGTTATTTAAATTATCTCTCTCTTTATCTATGTATTTTACATATTTTGTTCTTCTTTCCCCTTTTCCTATTTTTTTCCACCCTTTTTGAAAAACTACTTTACACAAGATATAGGGGTGTACAACTTAGACAATACAATCTTACATTTCACATAATTACATCTAAATTTATCCTGAATGTTTGTGTTTTGGCCTTTTCTTTTCTTTTTTATTGTAGACTTGTTTTATATTTACAGCACTGTTTTCCTATTTTGTACTATCCTATATGTCTTATAAAACAACAAAAAACAGATATTTCGGAACTAGAAGAATTCCATGAAAAAGTATCATCTGTTCCATTTGTATAGTCAGTGAGCTTTTATGAGGTTTTACACATGCGCACTAAGGCGAATTTAACATTTTCTGACATTTCAGTGTGAATGAGAAAGTTTTGAAAAATGCTTGATAGAGAAAATTTTAAAACAAACACTTTTCAATTGTATGCAGATTGATTTAGATGTAGCCTGATTGTCCTCTGGCTGTTTGATTTGCTTACCAAATACTTTAAATGAACAAATGCAGACAGCATGCAGTAGCCAATATGATTACTCAGATTTCAAGGTTTGATTTTGCACAAAATAAATAATTTTCTTACTTTTGCATAATTGGCCAAAGTGCTAGAAATAAATGGTTTTAATATTAGAAGTGAATATTGGGTTTAATGTTACATAAATATTATATATTGTTTAGGCTAATTCCATATTATTGTTAAAATCTTAATGTATGATGTCACTTGAAGGCAGTGTTAGTATTTGTCATGCGATCTCAACACTTCTGTCGAATGTCTCAATATTTCTACACCTGTGTGACATTATTCATAAATATTCATTTCAGCTTTAAGAATGAAAACCAACCTGTTTGTTCCTCAGTATCTTCATGTTTGACTCTGAATGCTTCTATCTTCATGTCTTCTTTCTCCTCCTTAATAAACACCATCTTTGTTTGGTCCTCAGTATCTTCTTGTTTAACTCTGAATGTTTCTTCAATCTTCATGTCTTCACTCTCCTCTTTAATAAACACCATCTTTATAATAGTGTCATGTAGATCTCAGTTGCTCCACAACTTTCTCTCTGTGTTTGAACACTTTGTCCTGTTTAAGATGCAAACAATTAACAGAAAGAAAATCAATGCAAACTAAATCTCTGGGTGCATCTCACACATCAGCTCCATAGTTCACTGGCAAGGGAAGCGGTCAGAGTGAGAGTTAATGGCCAGATTGCTCAAAACACTGAAATTTTACCAATAAATACTAACTGAACACAGCAAATAAAAGAACAGAAATTACAGGCAATTACAATTTACTTATAATTAAGATTAGGTATTTAGTGATAATATTGCGTTTAATTTATTACATTTAGAAACAGAAAATTGCTATTGTTTGTAGAAGTTCATTAGACATGAGTTTGTTGTTGTCGTTGTATTTGCAGTGTTTTGAGCAGCAGATGTCGTCAGTGGGCGCTGAGTCGAGCGATTCAAAACATTCATCGATTCGAAAACGATTCATCATTTGTGAAGCAATTGATTCAGTTGAACTGGAGTTTTGAAAAGATCTGTGTTTATCATCTGATTCACTATAAACGGACCGAAATGACACACACCTCTTCTGTGACTCGTGTAACAAAATGATCAATTACCTTTACAACGTTGGTAAAAACTATTCATGGGTACCAAAGACGTCACTTCCGCTATGCTCGCCGCCATATTTGTGTCCGATATGACAACAGACACAGCGCATCTAAATGAGATTTAATAATAAATTGAAATAAGAAATTACTTTTTACTACTACTTCCCACACTGTGAATTTGACTTGATTGTATGTTTAGGACAAAAAGTGTAAATTATTGTGAACGTAGTCACTCGATGAAGGCTTTAAGACCTTGAAGAATCCTGGTCACTACTTCACAGCGAACGGGACTCGCGCTGACGGCACTAATTCCCTTACAGTCCGCACTTAGATTTCGGCAAATTAGTTTTGGCGAATGCAAAAAAAAAAAGTGATTATTGAGCATAAGCCCAACATCCAGCAAGCCAAGAAAACATAGAATTTACCTGAGGGAAGACGTCTTTCACGTCTTGTGTATTCCTAAACCTGGATCTCATTATTGAAGCACAAATTCAAGCACCAAAAGCAAGAGATTTCTTTATTTAACATATGCATTTGTATTCATTCAAGCTATATGGCTGAAATAACATTTTAGTTTAGTTTATTACACCACTTGTGCAGCCAGTCACAATTCACAATGGTACCAGGACGATGGTTTGTGTGTAACTTGTGTGTCATTTTTGTATGACAAATAATTTTTAGAGTAATTGTACCTAAATAGTTTTAGCAAAACAAATGATTATTTTTGAGAACCTTTTTACATGTATATACTTTACTGCAGGTGTTGCAATGACGAACGCTATGTAGTACAATAGTTTAGCGTTTATTATTTAATTTTCATAATTCACTAAACACTGCATAATCTAAAACATAATCTTGCTCTTAAGCCAAATACACACTGAAACAAATAATGTACGGCATCTGGATGTACTGTAAGTCACTATTCTCTGCATTAGCACTGTTTTGAACGTGCTGTTCGATTGCTTTCTTGTTTACTAAATCTTTGGACTCACGAGTTGATCGGTTCAAAATGATGTAATCGCAAAAAAATGCTTCTTTTCATTATAATGTACTGATTCACAATCTTATTCAATAATTAATTATTATTCCACTACTCTTGTTGTGCCGAAAAAAAACACCCTTGCTGTGAAAAGCACCTGCGTGAATGACACCGGTACACTAAAGGCTATACTGTATGCATACCGACCCACTTCAAGCACTGCTGAGATACAATAAAACTGTAGTTAGGTTTTTTTCTGATGATTGTTGTTACAGCTAACAGAATAACAGATCCTGGGCATATTGTATCCTTGTTCTGAACATTCTGGGAGTTTTGTTGATCTTCCTCTGGTAGTTGTGGCTGCTGTGACCATAGACTGAAACAGGTAGCGCGGACACAAAAATGGCGGCGATAAACCACAGTGACGTCACATGGTCCCTATGGATAAAGTAGACTGACCGCGTTGTATCAATTTAATCACTTTAAATGATTAAAACCACAAACCTTTCTTCAGCTCAAACAGACGCAGGAGCGTGGCGCAGGTCTGTGACGTCACAGCACCGGCTAAAAATAAAAGTCCTGGCGCGTTTCTCAATACCAAGTTCGCAAAGTCGGAACTTTTCTTGCAAGTTCACAGAACAGGAGCACACAAGTCCGGTAATCCTGCAATTGGAACAGCAGCATACTAGATAGCGTCGCTCAACATGCTTACTAAAATTAACTTAACTGTATGTTTTTATTTTTTTATTTTATTGTATTAATCATGTTACCTTGTACCTAATATGATATTAAACAACTGCCTCTTCTGTGGTTCAGGGATCATTTCACTACTCTGATTATATTTACATCGTTTTAAAATAAAATAAAATAAAATGTGAAACAACGGTCTGGTTTTTTTTTTTTTATATATATATATATTTTAAATAGCGGAAAAAAACGTTGGGAAGTTGATGGATGTTGTGAGGAAAAAATAGACACTAGACAAAAGAAAAGTGAAACAAGTAAATTAATTAATGAATTAATCAATCAAATGGTTTGACAGTCTGAGTTTGGGATTGCCATTGCAGTTGGTATACTTTACCGAGATGCTGAAGAGGAGGCTGCCGAACTGAAGAGAAGAGTACTTCAAAGAAGAGCCAGGATGCAGCGGAGGCGTGCCTTATTCGCATGTCTCTCTAGCTTTGTACCTTTGTCTAATTATTGTTTCTTCATTATTTCATATATCTAAATAAGAAGTAATAATGTTTGAAAATATTATATTCTTATTAAATAACATTTCTAAGAGGTATCTAATATATATATATATATATATGTTTGAACATTAACACTACACATAAAGGTAAGTAACTGAAATAATGATTAAATTAAAATGTGTTGTGCTTAAAAGTTAAATACTGTACTGTAGTTAAATGTAAACAAGTTTTACTCAAGTAAAGATCAAGGTTGTAAGCCTAGTCCTAGACTCAAATGTAAATATGAGCTGTTTCAGCTGAAAGAAAAAATATATCAGTGCCTTTTTTTTCTCAAGATGCATACCAGTAAAACATTTTTTTTCTAAGCATATCTATAAAATAAAAAAAACATGAATGTTCTAACTGAACTATGAACTAATCCAGGCTTAGTCCACGCCCTTTCTGTGAAACCAGGCCATAGTGTTTCAACATTAATTTATTTTCAATTTAGTGATACCTCTGCATACCAATAGCCGGAGTACCACTAGTGGTACTTATCCAGACTGATATAGGCTACAACTTTTAGACTCTGGGACACCATTGTGCTAGGGCTTATCAATAAATGAATGAAACTGAAATAAAAATGTAAGCAAAATACCTCAACAGATGAAATGTTAGAGGAAAATTTTATTCTGTCAGACTTTAATTAATTTCAGACAATGTTTAAAATACAAGTGATTAAATATTAAATAAATATAGAAATAAATACATTAAATATAATAAAACATTTTTAAAAGAAAAAAATATATATAATAAATACACAAAAAAGCAACAGTAAAAACATTCTTAATTTATATATTATCTGTATATTTTCACAGGAACAAAGTCCCACACAAAGGTATTCACAAGTCAATGACCAAGTACCTATCCTGGTTAAGTTTTTTTCTAGAGAGGATTTAAAACCAGCCTTCAGGCTCTCCAGGAACAGCATCAACATGCTAATCCGGATGCTGCCCTGTCAAAAAGACCATGGATGGAGCCATGAAATTGAAGTGCTGGTAACAGTTTATTGGCTGGCCTGTGCAGCGTCCTACAGGGTCACTTCAGACACCTTCAGCTCGCCACGTGCAACAGTCTGTAGGACTGTTCACAATGTTGTGGAGGAGATGATGACAATCCTCCACAAATTTATTCACTTCCCAAAGGCAGAAGAGATGGAGGAGGTGGGGGCCAGCTTTGCTCGCCTTGCTGGCCACGAGGCATTTCGCTGTGTCGCTGGTGCCATCGACGGGTGCCACGTCACGATTCTTCCTCCTGCAGAGCCACAAAAAAAGTGTTATATAAACAGAAAGCTTTTTCCTTCCATCATTCTTTAGGGCACCTGTGATGCCAAGGGTGCATTTATAGATGTGTACATTGGCAATCCAGGATCTGTTCATGATGCCCTTGTCCTGCGCAGATCACCCATGTATCAGCAGGCTCTGTATCCACCAGCTGGACACTGTCTCTTAGGAGACGGTGGATACCCATGCCTGCAGCGCCCCATTGCAATTATGACCCTGTACCGCCAGCCTGTCGCAGGTATGATGACTCATTTTGTCTCAGACACACACACACACACACACACACACACAAACATAATATACCAAAGATTGTTACTATTTTAACTTTGTAATACACCACACCTTTTCTACACAATATCTGATTAACAGGCCAGGTTGAAGCCCGATACAACAGACATCACGCTCTGGCTAGAAACATAATTGAGGCGACTCCTTCGGGCAGAGGCGATTCTAGGGTCTGTTGGGGCCCCAAGCAAAAACTCCCAGGGGGCCCTTCTCACAAGTATTCTTCATTATTATATCACAAATAATCCGACACCAATGATAAATGTATGAAATCACAACTTGTATTATATGGAATGTTCACATATAGCATACATCACACACACAACACACCTTACAATAATATAAAATAACATAAAAAAATTGTAATTTTGGGAATATATATGAAAATAATAAAAAAATAAATAAACAGGGCAAACAAATACAATACTGTAAATAACTTAAGCAATATAAACATAGCACAAAATATAATCTGTATAAGTGAAAAAGTTGAGGTATCAAAGTCACAATAAAATACTAAACAAATGACTAATAACAAACACTATAACAAAATATAATCTGAAGAAGTAAAAAAGTTGAGGTAGCAAAGTCACATGAAAAATTGGAATTTTGGGAATATAGGAAAACAATAAAAAAAACAAAAATAACATCTAGAGAAATATATACTATAAATCTTCAGCACACCACTTTCACAACTGTCTTAAAATTGGCGCTTGCGGGCCTTTGCTAGTGCAAATGCTGAGACAAGATCGTCTAGATCTAAAGATCTTCGCACACTGCGTTCAATTGAAATTAGAGACAGTCCTGCAAGTCTCTCCTGACACATTGTTGATCGAAGATAGGTTTTGATCAGTTTTAATGAAGAGAAACTTCTCTCTCCAGAAGCAACTGTGACTGGGAGAGTCAGCAGAAGACTGAGTGAAATGCTGAGGTTCCCATAGAGATCGAGAAGCTGTTCTTTGTAGATGTAATTTAGCATCTCTCTTGGGGAGGCAGATACATCATCAGGAAAGGCATGAACAGCAGCCCTGATTTCTAAAACCAAATCTTCTGAGTCAATGTCATGCAGAGTTTTTTCGAGCGTCTTGCAACAGCTTTCAAGTTTGCCACTCCGAATAGTCTGCAACATGTTTTCTTTGGAGAATAGAAAACCATAAAGGTCATAAACATCCTCCATCCTTGTGAATCTTTCATTCAAGCTGGCGAGGGCTGTGTCCACTAGGGGCAGAAAAAACTCTGTTAAAGTGTTCATCTGGAGTGGACTGAGTTTCTTCTGTGCCCTCATAGAGGAACTGCCTGGTCGTTTTACGTTTTCTTTTTTCAGGGAATGTCATTTCAATGTCCAGGTTTTCTGCTATCTCTCTTGCGTCAGTCTGAGAGGCAGCAAGTCCATTTGCCCTGAAATCCTCCAGATACCCTCTTACTGTGCTCACTTCTCTTTTCAGTGTTTCAAGAGAAACAGTAGGGCTCTGGAGAATTTTGCTGACGTGGTTGATCTGGTACAGTATGTTCTACCAGATTACAGTGCATAGTACAAAACTCCATGTTGTGAGTTCATGCTTAATGCTGGTTGCAGTGGACATGGTCTCTGGATCCTTCTTTTGCAGTGAGAGGGTTTGGAGAGCTGACAAAGCCTGGATGATTTCTGGCAGATGGTAACGCACTACTTTTACACTGTCAATCCTGGCCTCCCATCTGGTCACTGACAAAGATTTTACCGTCAATTGTTTCACATGTTCCTGTAGAACTGCCCAGCGTTGCACAGAGGAGCTAAAAATGTTGTACAGTCTCTGGAGAATCCCAAAGAAAGAGATGGAGACTACTGAGGATTTTGCAGCATCTGCAACCACCAGATTCAGAGTGTGACTACTGCATGAGACACACAGCGCCTTCTCATTCATGCTCAATATTCTTGCTTGCACCCCCTGCTTGTGTCCCATCATATTGCTCCCATTATCGTAGGATTGTCCACGACAGTCTGCAATGTTCAAGCTGAATTTCTCCAGCTTCTCCAGTAGTGTGTCACACAGACCTTTCCCGGTGGTTTCTTGAACATCAACAAATCCAACGAAATGTTCAGAAATAGATGCACCAACAGATGGCTCACAGTTCACCACTCTCAAGACAATAGAAAGTTGCTCAGTGTGGCTTATATCAGGGGTACAGTCCATTATGACAGAATAGTACTTAGCTTTTTTCACCCTTTGGACTATATCAGCAATTATTTTGTCACCAATTAGGGCAATAATTTCATTTTGTATTTGACTGCTGAGGTAGTGCACCTTTGTTTCTTCATTTTGAATCCTCCTCAAATGTTCATTCATGACTGGGTCGAATTGTGCCATTAATTCGACCTGTGACAAGAAATTGCCATTATGTGGGTCATACAGCACATTTGTCTGCCCTCTTAAAGCGAGGTTCCTCTCAGCTAGGTGGCATATTATGGCAATCACTCGTTGTATGACACCTCTCCAGTGCTGCATCTCAAGGTGCATCAAATCTTTGTTAATTTGATCAATGGCTGTTTTAGTTTTGAGCCTCATCTGGAGTTCGTGCCAACTTGTCATGCAGGTAATGTGTGTTTTGGAATATTCATGTTGCTTTAAATGTCCAGCCAGATTCTTCCAGTTCCTGAAACCTCCTTTTGTAAGTGCATTGTCCTGGTTTCCAAATATTTTGCAGGCAAAACAGAAGACAGAGTCTGAACTGAATGAATAAAGAAGCCACGACCGGTTTATCTTCTCCCCATTCTTCATCACTATTTCGTAGTTTTCTTTCGTGAATCTACGTGGATTTTTTTCTTCATTTTGAGGGAAAACAGCATCTTTCACCTGTATAGGCCCTTTGGTGACTAATGTGCACACTTCGTTATGGCTTAAATTATTTGGCCATTTGGCAGGGTCATCTGACAATAACCCTGTGGTAGTAGCAGGTGACATGTCGAGATGAGGGGCAGGAGTGGCAGTGTCACTGGAGGAGATCATTTCTGAAACTGATATGACAAAAAAAGGGTAGACATTGTCATAAAGAATCCTTACAGGACATGGTATGTTATTAATTAAGTGAGATTAACAAATTCACTAAACTCACAGTCATCAGTGTTGTTTTAAGCTTAGTTCACTCCAATAAACAACTATCCATCAAAAAACAAGGAATCTCAGAAACAGGTTTACTGTGCTCTTTTCTTTACTTCACGTGCTCGCGCATCTCAGTGATGTCACACACTCAAATTACAATTTAACCATACATGGTCTGTCACACCCTGCTGACCATGTATAACATATTGTAACATCTTTCCCTTTTTTTTTTTTTTTTTTACTATTATGTTTACTGTATGTAAGAAACAACATAACATAACAATGTGTGCACAACAACATAACACAGCATACTCAAAATTGCACTTCAGTGTCTTAAGAACAATTAAACATATTTAAATAAAATCTCTCAAGTGTGTGGGTCTCTTAACTATTCTGCCACTTCTAGTTATCACAACGCTGTTGTTGGTGTCTGAATGGTGTGTGTGTGTTATGTGTGACTCTGGTACTGTCTTTGAATGTCCCTCATCTGGATGATTAGTCTGATCAAGCTTGACCGTTGTGTTCCGTGTGTCTGCTCTCTGTGGTCCTCCAGGCACAGTCCTGAGATGTTTACGATTTCTCCGTACAACAGTTCCATTTTCCAGCTTGACAGTGTATGATCGGTTATTGGTCATTCTTTCCACCTTTGCCGGTGTCCAGTGTGCTTTACGTTTCGTGTCCAGTTGAACTCTTACTTGTTCTCCCTCCTGCAGAGGTCTAAGATCTTTCGCTCCTCTGTTGTAGTAGTAGGCTTGTTTGCGTTGGTTGACTTCTACAGCATGCTCTGTGTTTACAACACCTGGCTGCAGGAGGCTGTCCCGTGTCGGCAGTAATGATTTAGTTCTTCTGCTCATGAGTCTTTGGGCAGGACTGGCATTGAATCCCTGAGACGGAGTGTTCCTGTGCTCTAGTATAGCCAGATATGGATCAGCTTTTACTCTCTTAGCTTTTTCCATGAGCTGTTTGGCCGTCTTAACTGCAGATTCGGCTTTGCCGTTGCTTTGCGGATATGCTGGAGATGACGTCACATGCCTGAATTCCCAAGCTATGCTGAACTGTTTGAATTCCTGAGAGCTATACTGTGGCCCGTTATCAGAGATTACTGTGTCTGGAATCCCGTGTCGTGCAAAATGGGCCTTTAGCTTGTGTATCACTGTGCTTGAGCTGGTATCCGGGAGATAATCAATTTCCCAGAAGTTGGAGAAATAGTCAACTGTGATGAGATATGCTCTGTTGTTGAATGAGAATAAATCTGTCCCGACTTTTGCCCAAGGCCTTATCGGAATGTCATGTGCGCACATTGTCTCTTTCTGCTGTCGCACATCCACAGTTCTGCAAACAGCACACTTCCCTATGTATTCTTTAATTGCAGCACTCATCCCATGCCAGTATACACAGTCTCTTGCTCTTCGTAAGCAGCTTTCTATGCCTAGATGTGACGCATGAATTCTCTCCATGATCTCTGTCCTCAGCTTTGCTGGTATTAGAGCTCTCTCTCCTCTAAAAATCACTCCATCTTGCTCACTGAGCTCTTCTCTTATAGAAAAGAATTGTCTTACCTCTTCTTTCAGCTGAGTTTTCTCCTCTGGCCATCCCTGAGCTATCACTTGCTGCAACATCTGAAATGTCTCATCCTTAGCAGTTTCTCTCTGTATCTTTTGTAGAATCCCTTCTGATATCGGTAGGTACTGCAACATGTTGATTGTCTCAATTTCGGTCTCTACTGATCCTTCTGCAGCACACTCTGGTAGGTATGCTCTGCTGAGAGTATCTGCTAAGTGCATCAGTCGACCTGGCACATAGACAACATTAATGTCATATCGTTGTAGTCTCAAAAGCATTCTCTGTAATCTCTTGGGTGCATTAAGCAATGGCTTTCTTACGATGGTTTCTAGGGGTTTGTGGTCTGAATGCACTTCTACTTTCCTGCCATAGGTGTACTGGTGAAATTTCTCCATTCCAAAAAGAATTGCCAGGCATTCTTTTTCTATTTGTGCATATCCTTTTTCTGTGGATGTAAGGGCTCTGCTGCTATAAGCGACTGGTTGCCCTGCCTGCAAAAGTGCTGCGCCCAGTCCTGTCTCAGAGGAATCACATTGAAGAACCAGGTCCTCTTCTGGATTGTAGTACTTCAAAACAGGTGCTGAGGCAATCATTTGTTTCAGTTTGTTGAATGCGTCTTCCTGTACATCAGTCCACTCCCAAATCACGTCTTTGTGTGTCAGTTGTCTCAATGTGTCACAACTGTCTGATAAGTGTGCGCAAAATTTGGACAAATAGTTCACCATACCTAATAATCTCTGGAGTCCCTTCACATCTGATGGCCTGGGCATCTCCAATATGGCTCTCACCTTCTCTGGGTCAATCTTTAGTCCTTCGGAAGTCAGTCTGTGTCCAATGTATGACACCTCTTTCTGTCTTAGCTTGAGTTTGTTGAAATTTAGTTTGATGTTTCTGTCTCTACAACGGTCCAGGAGTTGTCTTAGTTTTGTGTCATGATCTTTCTCTGCTGCCTCATCGTTGTCGCCTTCCCCACAGACAAGGATGTCATCCGCTATTATCCGAATTCCTGGAAGCCCCTCCAATGCCTGAGTCAACCTGTGCTGAAACACTTCTGGAGCCGGGCTGATTCCCATGGGCATTCTAATCCATCTATACCTGCCACATGGTGTTGCGAAGGTAGTGAGGTAGCTGGACTCTTCTGAAAGCCTTATGTGCCAGAACCCGTCCTTCACGTCACACACAGTAAAGACTCTCGCTTTGGTCAGATCGGGGAGAACATCATCAATGGTGGGCAAGGGAAAATGTTGACGTCTCAGAGCTTTGTTTAGTGGTCTTGGGTCGATACAAATTCTGAGTTTTCCAGATGGTTTCTTCACCACCACCATGCTGCTAATCCAATCCGTGCTCTTTTCCACCTGAGCTATAATGCCTCTCTCTACAAGGCTTCCCAGCTCATCTTTTAGATGTTTCATTAGTGCCACAGGAACTCTTCGCTTTGGAAGCCTCACCGATTTCACTGCTGGATCCACCTCTAGGTTATATTCTCCTTCCAGGCATCCATCTCCTTCAAATACATCAGCATACTCCCTATGCATGTCGCTCTTGTCCCATGGTTCCGTTTCTCTGCGTCTTTCTGTGGTAACAATATCATCAATTGCCATAATATTTTCATGCTGTATTCTTACCAGATCCATTGCTTGCACGGCCTTGTTTCCCAGCAGGGGCACTGAAGAGGTTTCCTCCACTACAATAAATTCCAGCCTGTACAGTTTTCTGTTTCTTGGGTTTCTTATTTTTATTCTGCATTTCCCTACTGGTTTCAGGGTGCTCTTATTATACATGACCAGAATCTGTTCAGTCTTTTCCATCACTGTGTCAGGGTTTAACTGCTGAATGGGGATTACGTTACAACTGGCTCCGCAGTCTAGTTGAAATTTTACTGGTCTTTCTCCTATCAACATGGTTGCAAACAGTTGTTTTTCCTGTTTGTCCTCCCTCATTTGTGAACTAAGGCTTAGAATTTCCTGAAACGGTTCCTCTTCTATTTCTGCTACACTGTGTATTCCTTTTCTATTAGTCTCTTTTGTTTTGCATGTAGCAGCAAAATGGTTCAGCTTGCCACATTTTCTGCATTGCTTTCCATAAGCTGGGCAACTCAGTTTTTTCCACTCATGCTGTTTTCCACAGAATTTACACTTAGATGAAGAAGTTTGTTTGGCAGTCTGACCTTGTTTAATTCTCCGTACTGTGTGCACTTCTTCAGCTTTCTGTCCCTCAATGGTCATCACATTCTCTTTTGAGAGTTCTGATGCTCTACAAATCCTTACGCATTTCTCAAGTGTCAGGTCTGACTCTCTTAATAGACGTTCTCTCACTTGTGAGTTCAGTATGCCGCATACAATTCGATCTCTAATCAGAGAATCTTTAGCCGATCCAAAATTGCACGTGTCTGCCAGCACTTTCAAATCAGTAATGTACTTGTCAATCATTTCGCCCGAGTTCTGATTTCTGGAGAAAAATTTGTACCTTTCCACTGTTTCGTTCGGTGCCGGATTGCAGTGGTTTCTGAACGCGGTTAACAGCCATTCCAACGTCAGTTCTCCGTCAGCCGGACGGGCAGCGCCTAGCGTCTTACTCAGTTCTCTCCCGGTTTCTCCGATTAGATATTGGAAAACTTTTACCTTCGTCTTGTCATCCGCATCTGTAAGCGATAAATCAATGTACAGGGAAAACTCCTCTTCCCATGCTTTCCAAGCTTTTGGTATGTTCGTTGCATTCCAGTCAAAATTCGCTGGAGGCTTCAATCCGAAAGCACCCTCCATGATCGGTACTCGTCTCTAATTGCTTTCTCCGTAGCACTGTAGCTCAGTCTTTCAGTTTTCTTATTGATAATTTACCGCTGCCACCATGTTTTAAGCTTAGTTCACTCCAATAAACAACTATCCATCAAAAAACAAGGAATCTCAGAAACAGGTTTACTGTGCTCTTTTCTTTACTTCACGTGCTCGCGCATCTCAGTGATGTCACACACTCAAATTACAATTTAACCATACATGGTCTGTCACACCCTGCTGACCATGTATAACATATTGTAACAAGTGTCAGGACTTAGACCCTGTGTCAAATGTGCCTCTGTTGTCTCTTCTTGCTCTTGACATTCACCAAGTGGAGTGGCCACAATCATACTGGAGGTTGAGGTTGATGGAGCTGAAATGATATATAACAATAGGGTATATCTTGAATACACTTTTCAGAACATTTCACATAATATCAATTGAATTGAAATATATTTAACTCACCATCATCAGTAGCTGCCACATATTGTGCCTCTGGTGTCTCTACTGTACCTCCTCTTGACGATCACCAGGTGCAGTGGCTCTCCCACTGGATGTACATGTCGATGGAGCTGCGTTGACAAAAAACAAAATTATGTATATTGTCATAAAGAATGTTTACAGGGCATTTTATTATTAGTTATTAATCGAAGTGGAACACAGGACTTACCGTTTTCATCTTCGTCAGTATTTGGTGGCTGTGTTGTTTTCATGAATTTAAGTAATGATTCTGAAGAAATATGAGAGAAATATTTAAAATTATTCTTCATGGCCATAACTTTATTCAATCAATAATAATTGCTATCATAGCATTCATAGTCTAATGCAAGCTATTAACTCTTAAATAACATTTTTTAACATTACCTTCAACAAACATGATGTCCACAAAGCATAATAGCTACTGCATTAGAAGAAGCTATACATTTTAAAGAAAAAAATACAGTATATAAATAACTGATAAGGGGCTTCAATACTGATATATTACCAATTAATCTATATCAATACTGATAATAACAAAAACTGACTAATAACATAGTTAGCTATGTTAATAATGTTAATAGTTAGCTCACTTATTTCTATTAACGTTACCCTGGTAGCCAGCAAGTATATGGAGTGCTACTGCTTACCAGAGTATGTGAGCGGAGTGGAGCGGCAACAATTTCCCCTCCGTTAAACAGATTTCTGATAATTCGTAATCGGATAGTACCATTACATTTGTTTTAATGCATTATTGTCACAGCGATTGCGTGTGAATAAGTGCTGCACATGTTTAAATGAGGCTTTCACCTGAATATATTCAGTATCTAGAAGGAACAAACTAAATCCTTGTGAACTATAATTTACCGCTCATGTCCATTCACATTATTTCTGATTTGAGTGATCCATCTCTATCAAGCTAAATATGTTTAACATGTGAATGCCTGCTTATTATGCAGTTATATTACGGACCGTTGGCATGAATTGTACTTATGATGGAGCGGTGGTGGAGCGCACTTGGAGCGAGTGAAAACCACGACGCTCCGACTTTTCAAAAATCCGCTCCTCCCTCCATTCAAAATCACACCGCTCCACTCCGCGCTCCGCTCGCACTCCGCTCCGCTCACATACTCTGCTGCTTACTGCAGCTACTTTTTTTTTTGGTAACTTGCTGACCATAACCGTGTCCACTGCCCCACTACCTGGGCACGAGTCTACATTTACTAAATAGCAAAACTGTTAAGTAACAAACATGCTAATTATACAGTTATTACGTTTCAAACTTAACGTTAGACTAACCTATCGGCTAACATCCCCGTTGCCATGAGCTAATGTATTAGGCTAACGTCGTTAGCGTCAGCTACCATCAGTAAGGCTAACGTCAGGCAGCGGCCTAACTTACATCAGGCGTTAACTTCATGTCAGTTTAAAAATAACATTTGCTCAATAACGGCAGTAACTAACTGTTAATACAATGCGTACAACATTATCTGCTGCTCCACTTACCACTTTCTTTTTTCTTCGTCTTCTTTCTTTTTCTTCCTTTTCTCGCTGCCGGAAAGATAGCTCCTCTTCATTTTTCTTCAGTTTACGAAAACACTACTTTGCGGCGCATCAAACTGGTTAACGTAAGGTGGGATCATGGCATTGATTGACATGGGGCCCCCTTAGGGAGGTCGCCTTGGCATTGACATTGCTGTCATTGCAAATCGCCCGCTGTGGAATAGGGGGGAGGAGGGGCATGCGGTCACTGCGGTTTTGACTGTGAGGTGCGTTTCTCGGGGGCCCCCTGCCGGCTCGGGGCCCCAAGCAGTTGCCTGCCTTGCCTGTTGACAAACGGCGGCCCTGCCTTCGGGATGTTAAAGACACGCTGGCGTGCCATTTTCTTGAGAGCCTTGGAGATCAGGCCACTGTTTGCCCCAAAGGTGATTGCTGCCTGCTGCATCCTCCACAACATTTGCATGATAGGAGGTGATCTCCTGGATGAGGAAAGCCATGGACAAGACGGCAGCGAGGATGACGTGGAGAACGAACCAGTGGATGACAGGGACCAATCAGGAAATCATCTCCGAGGACGTCTTGCAGCTCAGCTATCTTCTCCTGAGGGTCTGCCTGCTTGTCTGAATGAACATGACAACATATAGACAGTAGCCCTTTCCAGATGTTGCCATGTTTCCTAAAAGATAAACAAACATAGTGTACACATTAGGTCAAATATAAAACATTTTTATAAAGATAGGTATGAATATATATATATATATATATATATATATATAAAATTATGTTGGTATGTTCTTCTTGAGGTTTAAACTGCATGACTGTAATAGTAAACAACTGCAATAAAAAATGCTATATCATTTGTGTTTTGTTGTAAATATAAATAATACAGTTGCTACATGAATAAATTGCCTAGATAGAATACAAAACATTTATTCATTTTTTATTTAAAGCAGATTCATTTATTTAAGACATTTAACTAAAACATATTTTTTTTAGAATTTGTTGACAAGTTTTTCAAAAGAGACAGGTGTCTCTCTGCTCTGGCTGTTGCTGCCCTTGAGGTGGTTTTCCCCTCGCTGCTTTGAAAGATCACATAAGTCTTGGGGTTTTGAAGCCAGAAGATAAGACTTTATTAACAAAGTAACAAAGAATGAGAAACCCTGCAGGCGAATCTATCGGGTCTCTATTGGTGTCCTCTTTTATATATTTTTCTTGAAGGCGTGTTCTGTACATTTCATACATATGGTTAATGTTCTCATTTTTGGCCGTGCCTCCAGTTTACTTGTCTGGTTAATGTT